>NW_028080118.1:1965399-2093293 GCF_014824575.4 Sturnira hondurensis | reverse complement strand
TATTTCACAGACATAGAACAAACACTTCAAAAATTTATATGGAACCAGAAAAGACCCCGAATAGCTGCTGCAATTTTGAGAAAGAAGAACAAAGTAGGAGGGATCACAATACCTGATATCAAACTGTATTACAAGGCCACTGTAATCAAAACAGCCTGGTACTGGCACAAAAACAGGCACATAGACCAATGGAATAGAACAGAGAGCCCAGAAATAAACCCAACTCTCTACAGTCAATTAATATTCGACAAAGGGGGCAATAACATAAAATGGAGTAAAGACAGCCTTTTCAACAAATGGTGTTGGGAGAACTGGACAGCTACATGCAAAAAAATGAAACTTGAGCACCAACTTACACCATACACCAAAATAAATTCAAGGTGGATAAAAGACTTAAATATAAGCCATGAAACCATTAAAGCCCTAGAGGAGAGCATTGGCAAGAAAATCTCAGATATTCCATGCAGCAATATTTTTACTGACACGTCCCCTAGAGCAAGGGATATAAAGGAAAGAATAAACAAATGGGATCTCATCAAAATTAAAAGCTTCTGCATGGCTAAGGAAAACAGTATCAAGATAAAAAGAGAAGCAACTGTTTGGGAAAACATATTTGCCAATGATGCCTCAGACAAAGGTTTAATCTCCAAAATATACAAAGAACTCACTCGACTCCACTCAATGTATACCATAACTTTCTGATCCACTTATTCACTGATAGGCACTTAGGTTGCTTCCAGCTCTTGGCTATTGTAAATTGTGCTGCAGTGAACATTGGGGTGCATAGGTTCTCTTAAATCGATGTTTTAGGATTCTTAGGGTGTAATCCCAGAAGTGGAATTGTCAGGTCAAAAGGCTGTTCCATTTTTTAGTTTTCTGAGAAAATTCCATACTGATTTCCACAGTGGCTGCATCGGTTTGCATTCCCACCAACAGTGCACTAGGGTTCCCTTTTCTCCACAACCTCTCCAACACTTATTGTTTGTTGATTTGGTTATGATGCCCATTCTGACCAATGTGAAGTGGCATCTCATTGTGGTTTTAATTTGCATCTGTCTGATGGCTAGTGATGCTGCGCATCCTGTCATATATCTATGGGCCCTCTGTATGTCCTTCTTGGATAAGTGTCAGTTCAGGTTCTTTGCCCATTTTTTAATTAGGTTGTTTGTCTTCCTGGAGTGGAGTTGAATTCTTTATGTATTTTGGAAATTAAACACTTGTTCAAGATATCCTTTGCAAATACATTTTCCCATATGGTTGGTTCCCTTTTCATTTTGCTGATGTTTTCTTTAACCACATAGAAGCTTTTTTATTTTGATGAAGCCCCATTTGTTTATTCTTTCCTTTATGTCTCTAGGGGACATATCAGTGAAAATATTGCTGCATGGAATGTCTGAGATTTTCTTCCCTATTTTCTCCTCTAGGACTTTTATGGTGTCACAACTTATATTTAAGTCTTTTATCCACCTTAAGTTTATTTTTGTGTATGGTGTAAGTTGGTGATCTAGTTTCATTTTTTCGCATGTAGCTGTCCAGTTCTCCCAACATCATTTGTTGAAGAGGCTATATTTACTCCATTTTATGTTCTGTACCCTTTGTTGAATATCAATTGATCACAGAGGCTTGGGTTTATTTCTGCACTCTGTATTCTGTTCCATTGATCTATGTGTCTATTCTTATGACAGTGCTAGACTGTTTTGATTAGAGTGGCCTTGTAATATGGTTTGATATCAGGTATTGTGATCCCTCCTACTTTGTTCTTCTTTCTCAAAATGGCTACAGCTATTTGGGGTCATTTATGCTTCCACATAAGTTTTTGAAATGTTTGTTCTCTATCTGTGAAATACGTGACTGGTATTTTAATAGTGATTGAGTTGAATCTATAAATTGCTTTGGGAAGTATGGGCATTTTGATGATGTTAATTCTTCCAATCTATGAACAAGGTATATGCTTCCATTTATTTTTATCTTCTTCAGTGGAGTAGAGTGCCACACTTTTGCTAAATCAGATAAACCATTTCCAAACAGTACAGAGACAGTGTCTTATAAACATAAACATATGTGATATTTTTTCCTTCACCATTTAAAAATATTATGTGTAGTTTCTTGATTTCATTAAAAAATTTCATCTAAATTGAAGTGGCCATCAGATAATTGTGTATCCAGAGACTGAATGCATTGCTATTAAATAGAAACAGTTGGTTCTTCTTTAGGTTATCTACCTTTCTCTTCATAATTGTGTTTGAGTTCTCTGTATCTTGAATGCTTTATCACGGCTGTAAAGTGAAATCCTCATATTTTTCTTGATAAATAGCTATTAGTTGTCTTTTTTAAAAAATATAACCATGAAAAATCTAGCTGTGTAGAGAAGACAGCATTCTTCTTCTCATATTTTCTGTTTTAAGGGTTATTATTTAAAATTAATTTGCCTACTTTGAACAGAATTTACCACCATTTAACCAGGGTATTTAGGTGAAGCATCCCTCAGGTTTAAATACACAATCTCTGGTTACTTATTATTCAACTACTTTTCAAATCACAATGAACTAAAGCATCTAACTGTACCTGGAGGCAGCCTGTTTAGAAATATTAAATCTCCAAGAGCTTGAACACATGCTATACACTTTCAAACATTCTACTGGATCACTTCAGAGATGGTTGCATCTTTTAATTCATAGAAGGATTTTTTATTTTAGTAACAATGGTTAACATGATTCTTCCTGTCTTAACAAAAATTTAAGTCCATAATATAGCACTGTTAACTATAACCCCTGTGTTGCACAGCAGAACTCTAGAACATACTTGTCTTGTATAACTGAAACTTTATACCTGTTGAACAGCAAATTGCCACTTTCCCTTCCCATCCACCCCTAGCAACCAGAGTTTTACTCTGTTTCTATGAGTTTGACTGTTTTAGATACTTTATACAAGAAAAATCATGCAGTATTTGTCCTTCTGTGACTGACTAATTTGACTTAGGAAAATGATTTTGCTCCAGCTTTTTAAACACAAATTATACTACATATAGTATCGCTTTTTTTAGAATCCACCAACTAAACAATAAACTAGCCCAGAATTGTAGCTATAGACTTGTAGGGAAGCATTTTGTTTTGGTCTGGCAAATGTGACTCAGCTCTGTATGGAAAACATACAGAAGTGAAGTGGTGGGCAGGAGCCAGACTTTCGAACCAAGTTTTCCCATGGGAATCAGGCCTGGCAAATGTATTCAGACTGTTATGGCTTGCTCTTGCTAAAACTCTCTTACCCTGGTCTGAAACAGTAGATGTTTATTGTCTATCTTCAAAGTAATTTCCAAAGCCTGTGTGAGTTTTCCCAAGGACAGACCTTATCAGCTCATCACCTTTCCCTTCTGCATTTGTTATTTTCATTTCCTTTATTGTACCTAAAATGTAGATAACAATATTCTATGAAATAGATAATAAATCCTTCTTTGATGTAAGACCTGAGAAAAACAATAAAAGCCTGTCCAGGCAATGGTTGGCATGCCCTCCCCTTGAGAGAAGTGACCACAGGACTCTCATCTTAAGAGAATACCATATCTTCCCTTTTTCTCCACAGGACTGCTGTAGTCTCTGCATTTGTTTTCATCTTCAGTCACAACATGCAGACTCTGCTGTCCAGAGTGTCATATAGACTAGAAAAGATATATCCTTGTAAGATTCATGCTAAGACTGGTCAAAAATAACCTCTCTATAGAAGGTTTGCAAATAAAACTCTCTCAAAAGCTCAAAGAGCAACAATTCAGTGACTATAGAATTACTCTGAAAAAATTTCTCTGAGGAGCATATGCTGATTTGTCCAGAATATCCTGATTCTACATTCCTAAACAGTTCTGTTCAGTTCCCAAGAACAAACTATAGATAACAAAATTGTTCATAACCTCATGAAATTATATTTTCACTTGTCTTCTCTTACATTTATGGGGGATTGTCTCCATTCAACTTTCCATTTTGTTTTTGTTGTGATTTGAAAGTGACGTCTAAACAAATGCCTCTGTTTTCTTTTTAGCAATCCATCAGTGGTCCCTTTCTTCCTACTACCTCAATCTGTCTTTTGCTCTTCTTCCTGCCCTTTCCTCTAGCCATTGCCTCTTTTAGGTCAAAATGTAGGTCAAAATCACATTGGGTACTGAAAGGCAATCACCAGTGTTCCAGGTGTAGATGAAATGATCATGCTCTAAAATGAAATGAGAAACAGTAATACACATGTTCTTCTAAAACATGACCATATAATGTAGACATACCACTGCCATGTACTCCAGTTACACAGCTCACCTCTTGCTACAACTACAAAGGCAAACTTATATTGGAAGAGACAAATTCAATGATATGCAAGTAAGTAACATGCAAGACACAAAGCCTCTCACAAATATGAGAAGCAAGATAAATGAGATTATTTCATAATGCATAAATATTCTACAGAAATTGGAATTATGAACAGCCTGAAAATAAAAGAACATCAGAAAATTAGAATGAATGAAAATGAGAAATAACGTATTGTATTCAAAATTACTTTAGAATTATATAATGTAAAAGATTAGACTAAATGAATGCTCAGTTCCCTTTCATTTTGCAGATGACATCCTGAGAGGTGATTTCACCAATGTTTAAATTATATAATATCAGTCAATTGACTTACTCTTCCTAGCCCTTTGATTCCACCATTAATGGGGAGGACTGTTGGGAGAAATGAGTGTGGTAAATTCTACTGCTTGACAGGTCATGTCATGATGTCAGTGACTAAATGGTCAGTTCATAAATAGCAGGATGCTACTGATTTAATGCTTTAGTAAAGTATTATTTAGTGCATTCAAGGACATTAGTAAGCAAACAATCAATAAATGCATTTAAACTATGTATGTTAGTTGTCTTCTAAGTGCTACTTACATTGCTGGATTATTGAAATACAAAGATGAATAAAATATAACCCTAGTCCTCATATGCCTCATTTGCAGCTCTATTTTGTGTCCTGATTCATATACACGGAGTTTCTATTTTTCTCTAACCTATTTTTATTTGTGTTTTGTTGTTATATACCTTTTTAGTTGTCTCAAATTTTTGCTGAAATAAGGTTCAATATAAACAAATAAGGAATTTATTTAGTTTATATATACATGCACACACACAAACTAGCCCTGCCCCTTGTGGCACAGTTTTAGAGGGCCATGCCCACAAAAAACTGCAACACAATGTGATATACACTGCAACTGAGGTATGTGCCATCAAGCACAGAGAGAAGGATTAGCTCATTGTGCATTTGGGGATTGTCCATTGGAGACTTTTCAAAAGAGGTAGGTAACATTTGAATCAATCCCTGATGAATAAGTAAGTGTTTATCAGGAAAAGCAAGATATGTTATGCTCAGGAAACAAAAGTGAAGAGGCTGGAAAATGTCCAGAGAATGAAGACTTGTCTGTTGTGGTAAAGCAGTGGAGGCAGGGCACTGAAGTATGATAGTATGATGACTAGGGTCTGGTGAGTGGTGGGCAGGGGGAATACAGAATAAATCTATTAATCAAAGTGAAGCATGCCACAAGTTTGAGACAATAAATTCAGAGCCATTTATCTTCAGTCATCATTAGGTATGTGACAGTGGCCTTCCAGTGTCCACCTGGCATTCTGTGCACTAAACAAGTACATTATTTATCATGGGAGTTATTTAAAATGACAGGTTCTTTTGCTGTTTAGGCATGAAACACCTAGATTTCCAGTGATTATGTAGAGATTCCCAACTGAAATATATTTTCACAGTAAAATAGAAAGCAGCTTTGTTTTATTGACCTTAAATTAGGGCATTTTCAAGAAGTCTGGACATAGCAGCATTCATGCTCTGATGCTTTTCAGTCAGTTAAAGAACAAATTTTTCCTCTCACCACACAGAGCTGAACAAAAGGCTGTCACAGGTGCTATGGTGAAAAACCTGCGTAGCTGCATGCTACTCAAATGTTTCTTTTTATTTTAAATCAAAATTATCTTTCAGTCCCTCAAACCTCCAGGCCCAAGTCAATCACAGAAGTATGGCATATTTTTCTTTTTCATCTTTGTATTTGTTAATAGCCCCTCCAGCCCAATTCCTTCTTCATAAGGCATCACAGATGATAAAGTGGTGCATACTTGCTGCCCCAGTCTTATACTGTCAGTGGCCTGTGGATCATGTCTAGTAGCTTATATTTAAAGTAAAATTCAAACTAACATTAGGACAAATTCTTGTTCACCTGCCAGACTACAAGAAATTGCCTGTAGAAATAATGACTAGCACTGGCATCTGATAAAATGTCCAAGCTCTGAGTTGTCAATAATAGTATCTTCAAATACAATGGATTCCTCTTATGTTTAGCCAATCTATGCAGGAACAAATGTGTCTCTGCAGCAAAGAATGGCATATTAAAAACATCATGGGGCTATATAACTAGATAACTAGTGGTGATTTAGTTCCTATCTATGTGAACTTAAGTAAGTCACTTAACCTACCTGTGTCTCAGTTTTCTCATCTGTAAAATGGATATAATTATAGTCCTGGGGAGGACCTTATAAGGTAATCAACAGGAACACCCACCATTATTCCTGGCAGTTAGCATGTTTCATGATAACTATTGTTATTATTTTTCTAGTGTAATTCTACAGAATCACCAGAGGCAAAGGCCACTCAAATTACTTAAAAATTATTGAGCCACAATAAACTAAGTCGCTTTGAGCATTATTTAATTCAGTAAGCATTTACTGTCATTATACAAAGGCTGGGATCTATGGTAAAGATAAATAATATAGACCATCTTTATTCCCAAAGAGCTTACAATCTAAGGCTAAATACAGATGTATGCATAAACAACTTGATACAACATTGTAAAAGCAGCTAAAATAGATATGGAGAGGGGATTCCAGAATTTAGAAGCTACACAGCTTGACATTGATGACATATAGGGTGTAACCTTGAAAGAAATATTTATTGAAACTTTCTATGGGTCACGTTCTGTACTGGGAACTGGTTATACACCATGGAAAACAAGACAGACATGCTCTATCTTGTTTTTACTGCCATCACTGGATTTATACTTCAGTAAATGAATGGATCAAAAAACTATGGTACAGCCCTGGCTGGTGTAGCTCAGTGGATTGAGCGCGGGCCTGCAAACCAGACAATTGCGGTTTGATTCCCAGTCAGGGCACATGCCTGGGTTGCAGGCCAGTTCCTGGCAGGGGCCAGTTCCCAGCAAGGGATGCATGAGAGGCAACCATACACTGATGTTTCTCTTCCTCTCTCCTTCCTTTCCCCTCTAAAGACAAATAAATAAAATATTTTTAAAAACCTATGGTACATATACACAATTACACAATGGAATTCTATGCAGCAGAGAGAAAGAAGGAGCTCCTACCTTTTGCAACAGCATGGATGGAACTGGAAAGCATTATGCTGAGTGAAATTAGCCAGGTGTTCAAGGACAAATACTATATGATCTCACCTTTAACAGGAAGCTAAACAGCAAAACAAACAAGCAAGCAAAATATAACCAAAGACAATGAAATAGAGAACAGGGGGACAGTGACCAGAGGGGAGAGGGGAGGGAATTTCAGGGGAAATAAAGGAGGGATTTAGAGAAACAAATATAAAGGATACATGCACAAAAACTAAGAAGAGTAGAAATGGGAGGGAGAGGGGAACACGGGGGGTAGGATGGGATGGGAGTAATAGACAGAAAACTGTACTTGAAAAATAATTAAATATATTTAAAATAAAATAGAAAAAATAATGCAAGAGGATTAGGTTTGTTGGGGAAGATTAAACCAGTTTTAACATTTGAATTTAAACTTACTATTTAAACATTTAGGTACAGACACCCATTTTACCCTTAGGATGATGATGGTGGAGCTAAAAAAAATACAGAAATACTGGAATCTACTTGAGACCAGGAACTTTGCTATTACAACCATTGTGTCCACAGCACCAAATAAAGCTTGGCACGTAGTATGTATTTGGTCAATATTTGTTGAATTAATTTATCCCAACAGACAGAGATTATTATTATTATTACTATCATTATCAGTATCATTATTATTTCTTTATACTGACCTGCTGAAATAACCAAAAATAAGCCACAAATAGAATGGGCCCTGATGAAATCCTGAGATTTAATGAGATCATTGAGGGTATTCAATGTTTTCTGCAGGTAAGTGTATATAGCTACTTTTTATTTGCATTTTTTGCATTAGTCATTTTTAAAGATTCTATTTATTTATTTTAGAGAGAGGTGAAGGGAGGAAGAGTGAGAGAAAGATTAATGTGTGGTTACTTCTCATGCACCTCCTACTGGGGACCAGACCTGCAACCCAGGCATGTGCCCTGACTGGGAATCAAACCAGCATCCCATTGGTTTGCAGGCTAGTGCTCCATCCACTGAGCCACACTAGCCAGGGCTGCATTAGCTACTCTTACGAAATCATTCTAGTCTATATTTTCTTGCTTATTTATTTATT
This sequence comes from Sturnira hondurensis, assembly GCF_014824575.4. NCBI lineage: Eukaryota > Metazoa > Chordata > Mammalia > Chiroptera > Phyllostomidae > Sturnira > Sturnira hondurensis. The sequence continues at coordinate 2,084,801 of NW_028080118.1, read as the reverse complement.
TAACTAACATTTCATGAATGCCATCTTTTGCCAAGCACCATCCTAACTTCTGGGAATGCAATGACAAACAAATTATCTTTCTTCAAGAAGCTTGCAGTTATCAAATGACATTGTTGACATCAAAAAAGGGTAGCAGGAGAGTGTAATCAACATATAAAAAGAAGTCAATGACAAACTTTAGTGTGTCTTAGCAGAGTTTTTATATCTCTGCTTATTTCCAAGCACTATGATGGATAGATTTTCAATTATCAAATATTAAATCACTCCATCTTTTATAAATATCCTCAATCTAATTTCCCCATGCTGACATATAGATATAATAGAAAACCACATTCAAATATATCTTGGTAGAACTGCAGCAAGGGCTGCTTTTCATACACCAGAACACAGATTCATTCTTCTATAGCAATTCAGAATTAATCACAATAAGCTTCAGTTAATGAATAGGCTGAGTCTTTAAGTAAAGATAACAGCATGGATTAATGAAAAAAATGAGGCGGTCTTATGTTTTTACACCAGCCTGTTAAAGATGTACAGATGACAAAAATGAGGAAAAGTCTCCCAACTCCATAGTGATTGTGTATGCAAGCTTTTTCATTATCTGTAAAATGGTAAAATTAAATAATTGTTTTTATTCTAACAGAAAATTCCTGCTCAGATATTGGGGAACAGGGATACAAGGTAGGAAAAATGAGCACTTAAATGACTCCTGTGAAATAGATTAAAACTTTGACTGCTCAAAATATCTGGGTAGTTGTCCTTGAGAAATGAGGTCCAAAAAATATGGTGACATGATATAGTCTAAAAGAAATTCAAATAGCATCCCATGATTACTTCTTTTTTCTATAAAAATGATCAGAAATAAGTATTATTTAGAGAGATTTGAGGGATACTAATGTGTGTATCATAGTATCTAACACACCTGATTCCAATCTAATTATGACACCTAGATTATCAGACACACATATGCATACATAAAAACATACACATATACAAACCCTCATGGATAGCATGACCAACTTAACCCAATTTGGGGGGACTGTCTTGGTTTCAAAATCGAAAGTTCCATGTCCCTTTAGTTCTGAGAACTTTGGAACATTTAGTCACTCTACGCATGGAATGTATCAATTATGGAAATTTCAATGCTACACTAAGTTGAAAGTTCAATATACTTTTGAAACATAAGCTGAACAAAGAGTACCATAGAAACTTCACAAAAATGTGTGATTTCATCTTCATTCTCTCCTTGAGTGCCCAACATTTCAGGATTACTAAATAAGTAATACCTCCATGCTAGTTCATTTTCTTTGGGGAGCATATCAAGAGATTGCAAAAAAAAAATGTTTGCAGAAAACCACTGACACAAATTTACTCAACAGAACCTGATACAGAGTAGGCCTGCAATAAATATCACATTTGTTAAATACAATTGCTTTAATATTCTTACTCAAAAGGATTTAATTTGCAGTAATAATAATTTGCAAGATCATTGCGTTGGCTGATACACATTTAGGGGAAAATACATTTTTTGATAACTTGTGCTAAACTTCTGGGTCCTGGCATTCCAAATGATTCCTGGCACTTTATCTGATATCCATAATGATAGTAAAGTAATTGCCTTCTTTAAGCACTCACCATGCTAATAACTGTGTTTGATCTTTTGTATACCTTATTTAATATGTGCTGTGACTCTGCTAGGATAACTTTTGTTATCATCTCTCTTTTATAAATAGGAAGACTGAGGCCTAGAAAGAAAAGTAATTTGTTCTGTTTCACTTGGAAGAAGTTAAATTTAAGTTAGCTATATTCATCTAACCATTTAGATATAGTATTTTTCTAACCTATTTATTCTCTCCATTTAGTCACTCATTCAGTAAATATTAGTTGGGCACCTAATATATTCCCAACTAGATTGACTCACTATTTTCATGAAGGCAGCACTCTGGTAGGAATACAGACAATAAATACTTTCTCTGTATAATATCAGCAAATGATAGTGCTCATGATGGAAAATGGAGTGCATTAAAGAGGTAGAGAGTTCTGGGGAAGAAGGGTGCTATTATAGATTAGGTGGTCAAGAAAGGCTTCTCTGTAGAGGGATGTTTGATCATAGGAGAGAGCTGAACAAACAAGAGTTAAATCCTAGCCATAAGAGACAGCAAGTGTACAGGCCAAAACATGTGAACACAGCTGGCAAATTCAGGCAATGGCAAGAAGGCCATTGTGGCCAAAACACAGTGGGTAGGAGACAGTCAGAATGCAGATAATGCTAGAAAAATGATACTTTTCTTGGTATTTATATATTCCAGTACAACACAGACACATTTTCATTAGTAACATCGATACATAATAACTTAAATAATTTAATGTTTCTATTAAAACTGATTTATTTAAGACCACAAATGAAAACAATAAAAGGTAAGGGGAAGTAAATGATAGTATGGAAGAAAGAATTAAAATTTATAAAGATATGAATACTGGTGACTGAAAGTGGATGGACTCCAGTAGCCCATGTAGATTAACAGCTTTGTTCTACAGTTAGCAAAACTTTTCTGTAAAGGGCCAGACAGCAAAATTTTTTAGTCTTTGTAGACTATATAGTCTCTATTGAAACTACTTAATTTTGATATTGTTGCATAAAATCCACCAAAGAAAATACACAAATACATGGGCATAGTTTTTTTTTTCCAATAAGCTTTATTGCTAAAAACAATCAGTAAGACAAATTTGGGTCAATGTGCTATGGTTTACAGACCACTGCTATAGTTGGAGGTTCCAGCTAATTATTCCTGGAACAGTTGCTTTCTCTGCTATATTAGATCTTTACTTTTTCCATGTTTTGAAAGAGAGAGGCATAGGATGAAGATGAAGAAAAAGAAAATGTGAAGGTCACTGAGAGTATTTTTCATGAGGTCTTCTTAGAAGGCAGAAATCAAGTTTTATTAAACTTTGCCTCCTCCTATTCAGAACAGAGCCTGGAGCCCAGTGTTTATTCAGTCAACACCAGCAGAAGTTAAGTGGCTGTTTTCATTTTTGATTGGTCATTTGGTGATATTTCATTTCATCTGGATCATCCTTACTATCACCATTGTCAAAAAATGCATTTAATGAGTGCATGGGAAGGTGTTATGCTATAATATTACATGAAGCATGGTAAGCAAAGAATTTCTGTCCTAGCTATTGTATCAGTTGTGAGAAAATCAAGACTATTAACAAAGATGATATTGACTTTCTAGAATATCTATCAGGTTGTGCTCTATTCTTAATCTTACAGATGCCTGATGATTTACAACTTTCCTACAAAGAAATCTTAACTGTGTAACCAAGGTCTAGCTATTTCAGGTTTGGTTCAGAACACTGCCATTTCTCCTACACTATGGTTTACCTAAACAGCTTGAGCCTGGATATAGGAGTTGCTCACTCCTTCTACTTAGGTAGCACTAAAATAGTCCCTACAAAATTCTGTCAAATGGTATATCCCCGCATCTAAGTCCATTTTCTTACACTGTATATAACATGACAACTTCTTGAAGGGTTGAAGAAGCAAGAAAAAATAATAGTAAAGAAATACTACATTCAGACCTTATTAATATTATGCAAAACTGTGTACATTCACATATTAAATAAACAAAAATTAAACTGAAAATATTTTAGGAAATAATAAAAGCTTTAGATAATTTTTTAACTTGAGCCTACTTTGTGTCCATTGATGGGGGGAGGTTGAACTAATGACAGTTCTAGTAAAAAAATTGTAATCAGACTGAAGAGGCATTATTTTACTTTAATTATTTTACATGAGGGTATTATTTTTTTAAAGATTTTATTTATTTATCTTTAGAGAGGAAGGGAAGGAGAGAAGGAGAGAAATATCAATGTATGGTTGCCTCTCGTGAGTCCCCTGCTGGGAACTGGCCTGCAACCAAGGCATGTTCCCTGACTGGGAATCGAACTGCGATCATGTAGTTTACAGGCTCCCGCTCAATCCACTGAGCTACACCAGCCAGGGGTTGCATGAGGGTATTGTTTATTGGCAAAAATAAAAGGGTGGAATTTTGTTTGGTTAATGCAATTTTTATTTTTTATTTTGCAAAGATTTTATTTATTCACTTTCTTTTTTATTTTTTATGTTTGAATAGATTTTTTAAAAAATATATTTTATTGATTATGCCATTACAGTTGTTCTATTCTCCCCTTCATTCCCCTCCACTTGCACACTCCCTCCCCCACCATTCTCCCCCCCTTAGTTTATAACCACGTGTCTCAAGTGCTTTAGATTCTGTATTTCCCCTACTATTTTTGCCCTCCCCCCTATCTATTTTCTACCTACTGTCTATGCTATTTTCTGTACCTTCTCCCCCCTTCTCTTCCTCCCACTCCCCTGTTGCTAACCCTCCATGTGTTCTTCATTTCTATGGTTCCACTCCTGATCTAGCTGTCCTCTTGGTTTGCTTTTGTTTTAGGTGTGGTTGTTAATAATTGTGAGTTTGCTGTCCTTTCACTGTTAATATTTTTCATCTTCTTTTTCTTAGATAAGTCCCTTTAGCATTTCATATAATAAGGGCTTGGTGATGATAAACTCCTTGAACTTGACCTTATCTGTCCTTTATCTGTCCTTCCATTCTAAATGAAAGCTTTGCTGGATAAAGCAATCTTGGCTATAGGTCTTTGGATTTCATGACTTGGAATACTTCTTTCCAGCCCCTTCTTGCCTGGAAGGTCTCTTTTGAGAAATCCACTGACAGTCTGATGGGTACTCCTTTGTAGGTGACTGTCCCCTTATCTCTTGCTGCTTCTAGGATTCTCTCCTTCATTTTCATCTTCAGTAATGTAATTATAATGTGCCTTGGTGTGTTCCTTCTTGGGTCCAACTTCTCTGGGACTCTCTGCGCTTCCTGGATTTCCTGGGAGTCTATTTCCTTTGCCAGACTGGGGAAGTTCTCCTTTATTATTTGTTCAAATACGTTTTCCACTCGTGGCTGTTTCTTTCCCCCTTCTGGTACCCCTATAATCCAGATGTTGGAACGTTTAAAGATGTCCTGGAGGTTCCTAAGCCTCTCCTCATTATTTTGAATTCTTATTTCTTCATTCCTTTCTGGTCGGATGTTTCGTTCTTCCTTCTGGCCCATTCCATTGATGTGAGTCCCAGTTTCCTTTCCATCACTACTGGTTTCCTGTGCATCCCCCCTTCATTTCAATTAGTTTAGCCTTCATATGTTCCTCTAATTTGTGACTATAATCAACCAGTTCTGTGAGCATCCTGAGAAACAGTGTCTTGAACTGTGCTTCTGAGAGACTGGCAATCTCTTGGTGGCTTAGAGTTAATGGGCTCTGGGACTTTGAGTTCTTCTTGCTCCATCTTTGGGTTGTTTGTGCCTGCTACGTAGCAGGATCGGAGCCCTAGGTGTTAACCAGAGCAGGGCAACTCAGTCATTGGGTTGTGACGCTGTATGTGGGGGTGGGATCAAAAAGGAGCAATGGCTTCCTGTCTGCCGCCTCCCACCACAGCCCCCACAGGTGCCGCAGCTGCCACCGTCACCGGGGCCCGCACGTTTCATCCCACTGCACGTGAGTGTGCCACCGCCCTCAGCCCTCCGCCATTGGGTTTGCCCCCTGGGGCCTGCGTGGTCCGTCTCACTGTGCTATTCACTTTCTTTTTTAAAGAATTTATTTATTTGTCTTTAGAGGGGAAGGGAAGGAGAGAGAGAAATATCAGTGTATGGTTGCCTCTTGTGCAGCCCCTGCTGGGAACTGGCCTGCAACCCAGGCATGTGCCCTGACTGGGAATCAAACCACAAAACTTTGGTTCTCAGGCCCTCTCTTAATCCACTGAGCTATACCAGCCAGGGCTTATTTATTCACTTTCTTAGAGGGGAAAAAAGTGAGAAAGAGAGGAAGAGAAACATCAGTGTGTGGTTACCTCTCATGTTCCCCCTCCTGGGGACCTGGCCCACAACCCAGGCATTTGCCCTGACTGGTAATCAAACCAGGGGCCCCTTGCTTCACAGGCCAGCACTCAATCCACTGAACCACACCAACAAGACCTAGTTAATAAATTTTTTTAATGACTATAAAATAAGTGGAGATAAAGTAAGTCAAAATACTGAGAATTAAAAGGAGTATCCAATTGGTTAAAAGGAAATTAAAGGAATGGGAGTGAAATAAACAAAGAATATTTTAAAATTGCACACAATTGGATGGCAAATTTAAAATCTTGACTTGAATTAGTAAAGAGATGCTGCAGACTGCTCTGCCTGGTTTTAGGAATTGTATCTGGACCCCTTGTGGCTAAGGGCAAGGGATGACCTCTGGAATGTGAGGTACAGGAGACAAAGCTTGTCTCTGGTAGCAAATGCTGTCTCAGTTTCCTCTCCCTGCCCCCAAAGCTTGGTCAGAAGTCAATGATGGAAGAAGTCAATGATGGGTAAGACCCCTCATAGCAGGTGGCAACCTAAGATCACTTGGGAGGCCTTCATGAAAGGACTCGGGGCGGGGGGGCTGCAACAAAGAGGGAGCAATGGACTCTCACCCCCCCCCCGGCTTTGACATAGCCTGAGTCCCCATGTCCTCTGGGAGAAGCACTTCCTGGCTCTAATCCCCTAAGCCTGAATACCTGTTGGGGAGAGATGCAGCTCCTTGCCTTGCTAGAGCCAGTCCTGGGAAAAATCTGGCATCACAAAGACTTGCTGATAAACCTGTGAAATCTGCCCTACTAAGAGTGCTTTCATTCATGTGTTAAGAGTTTGAGCAGGAAACCCTAAAACTCTGCTCCTGACAGACTGACTCATAGTAAGCCCTCAGATTTCTTTGAAATGTTATCTACTGTTTGATCCTTGCCACTCTATATTCCTATGTATTACAACCCAATAAAAGTCCTGGAGGTGGGGCCTCGAGGCCTTTTTTTCCGCAGAGAAACTGGCTGCTGCTGGTCTTCGTCTCCCCTGAGAAACTGGCCACCAGCCCATGGCCTTTTCCCAGCAGGGAAAATGGCCACCTCTCCTCCCTAAGCAGATCACATTGTGTCTCGGCCATATTCACTCTCATCCATGGCACTCGGGGGAACTTGGAAGGGAAGTCGCTCCCACAAAGAGGAGAATAAAGACTTCAACAGTCAAATTAGCAATGTGAATTACATGTTGAAGAATCTTGACCACAATGTAGAGAGAGGGAATGAAGAAATGAACATGATGAGAAATAATTTTAGATATGGACAGATGCAGGTAAAGTGTTGTTCCAGAAAAAGAGATCAGTAGTAATGGAATTGAATTAGTATAATTAATAGCAGCTTTTCTGAACTTATGAAAGAGCTGACTAAATACTTTCAAAGTTCTCATTATGTACCAAGAAAAGTCAATGAGAAAACAACCACAGATAGACCTGTACTAGCAAAAGATTTTATTTTAGGTATAAGCATAAGAAATCTACAATCTTCTAAACAGAAACACAAGTTATTTTCAAAGGAAAATCAGGCTTTTATCAAATGTCTCATCTGAAACACTGAATGGAGAAAATGATGAAGCAGTGTCCTCAGAGATATGGTAAAATACTTGAATAAGATTTGCATATACAACTGGAAATTTAGAAGTTCAGAATATACACCTCACAATAGGATTTGCTAAAATTTACTTGAATTATATTCAAAGTAACTTATCTATAAAGCAAAATTTTAAATTCCAGAAAGGAGAAAAATAGAGTAAAATGACTAAAAGTAAGCACTAAGTGAAGCCTATATATCCCATTTAAACCTTATAACCAAACCAAAGACAAATACATTTGTCTCCTTCAACAACAGATATATAATGTAAACATAGTGACTCATTAACAATATGGTAAATTCACACGGTGGAATGTTATGCAGCAAAAAGAAAGAAGGAGCTCCTACCCTTCATGACAGCATGGATACAACAGGAGACTATTATGCTAAGTGAAGTATGCCAGGTGGTGAAAGACAAATACCATATGGTCTCACCTGTAAATGGAACCTAATCAACAAAACAAACAAGCAAGCAAAATAGAACCAGAGACATGGAGATAAAGAACAGACTGACAGTAACCAGAGGAGTGGGGGTGGGGTATAATAGGTGAAAGAAGGGGAAGGGTCTTTAAGAAACGTATATAAAGGACACATAGACAAAGCCAAAGGGGCAAAGCATTGAGGAGGGAGGTGGCCGTGGGTGGGCAGGGGAAAGTCTTGGCAGGAAAATAGAGACAGCTGTACTTGAACAACAATAAAAATAAATAAATAAATAAAAAGAAAGAAAAATTAATATGGATTTAAAACTATGAATTACATTAACAAAATAGAAACATATTGAAAGAAGCAGAATGGTTTAAATGTGGCTTGAATTCTCAATTTAAACGAGAAAGATAGGAGTTCACTTTAGACATCAACAATCAAGAAAAGTTTTTAAAGGATAATCTCTAGCACTAATTTAGAAATATGTAGTTCATTGAATATGTAGTTTATTAGCTACGAGTGGGAAGGGGGAGAATGGACGAAAATATACAGGGATTAGGGAGCATAGTGGGAAGGTACAAAATAGACAGGGGGAGGTTTAGAACAGTATAGGAAATGAAGAAGCTAAAGGACTTATATGCCTGACCCATGGACATGAACTAAGTGGGGGATGAATGCTGGAGGGAAGGAGGTACCTGTCAGAGAGTTTGAAAGAGGAAAACTTTGGGCAACTGTAATAGCATAATCAATAAAATATAATTAAAAATAAAAGTAAAAAATAAAATAATTAGTCAAACTGCTAATTTGTAGAAGCTATTTCAATGCATATAGTAGACAAATGATTAATATCTAGTATACAAAAGGAATTTCAGTAAATCAATAAGACAGATGACTCAAGAAGGGAGAAAATAGAAGCTTCATAGTAACTACAAAGCAAAAGCCTATAGTAGACATGCAAACTATAAAAAGAAAGAAATCAACACACACCACTACAGAAAATCATCGAATCACAAAAGAAGATAGAGAGAAAAAATAAAAGTATTACAAAACCAGAAAACAATTAACAAAATGACAAAAGTAACTCCATATCTATCAATAATTGCATTAAATGGTTAAATGTAAAAAGAATTAATCCTCCAATCAAAAGGCATAGAATGGCTGAATAAATTAAAGTAAAACAAAAACAAAAGACCAAACTACATGTTGCCTGTAATAGACTCACATCAGCTTTAAGAACACACAAAGACTGAAAGAGAAAAATGGAAAAAGATATCACAGGCAAATGAAAATAAAAAGATATCACGGGTAGCTATACTTATATCAGACAAAATATACTTTTTAAGTCAAAGACTGTGATGAGGCAAAGTAGGTCATTATGCAATGCTTGACATGTAAATTTATCAAGAGCATATAACAATTATAAATATTTATACACCTAACATAGGAGCGTCTAAATACAGAAAGCAAATGTTAATATATCAGAAGAAAAGAAGTACACAGCAATACAAAAACATGAGGGTACCTCAATACCCCACTTTCAACAATGGATGAATCATCCAGACAATATTCAATAAGAAAATATTGGACCTAACCTGCATGCTAAACCAGATGTCCCAAAACATTCCATTGAACAGCAGCAGAATACACATTCATCTCAAGTACACATGGAAAATTTTCCATGGTATATCATATGTTAGCCATTATAACAAGTCTTAATAAATTTAAAAAGACTGAAATCATATGAAGCATATTTTCTGACCATAATCATAGGAAATGAGAAATCAATTACAAAAAGAAAATTGGAAAATTCACAAATATGGGGAGTATTTGTAATTAAATAGCATAATACTGCTATTAAACAGTAATAAACCATATGCTACTGATCAATTAATGGGTGAAAGAAGAAATAAAAAGAATAACAGAAAAATTTCCTCGAGGCAAATGAAAATGAAAACACAACATACCAAAGCATATAGGATGCAGCAGAAGTCATTCAGAGAAGGAAGTGTACAGCAATAAATTCTTACGCTAAAAAAAGTTCTTGAATAAGCAACCTAGCTTTTTACTACATGGAAGTAGAAAAACAAGAACTAAGTCCACTACTAGCAGAAAGAGGAAATAACAAACTTCAGAGCAGAAATAAATTAGAGACTAAAAAGACTATAGAAAATAAATGAAACTAAGATCTGATTATTTTGACAAAAATAAACAAACTGACAATTAGCTAGATATATCAAGAAAAATAGAGGAATCAAAAAATAAAGTTATAAATGAAAGAGAAAATATTAAAACTGATAACACACAAATACAAAGATGTTCCTCAACAAATAAAAAATTTGATGCAGATTCGGTGCTCTACTCTCTGTCATTTTAATGCAACAGCCACACAGTACTCATGCTCACTCAATGGTGTTTGCTGCTCCCCACTGACTAGTACAGTGATGTTGTCATTGTTAACACATGTACAATCCATTGTTATGTGATCCAGCAATCCCACTTCTGGATATACATGCAAGGGAAAGGAAAGCATGACATCAAAGAAATACCTGCACTCCCATGTTTACTGCAACATTATTTACAATAGCAAAGATATGGAAACAGCCTGAGAGTCCATCAAGAGATAAATTTATACACACATGCACACACACACTGAATTATTTTTCCACCTAAATAAAATACAATCCTCTCATTTGTGACAACATGGATGAACCTGGAATGCATTACGCTAAGTGAAAGAGACCAGATAAGGAAAGACAAATACCGCATGATATCATTTATATGTGAAATCTAAAGTAATAAATTCAAACTTATAAAAACAGAATAGGAAAATAGTTGTCAAAAGTAAGGAAGGTGAGAAATCAGGAGAGCTTGGTAAGACGGTATAAAGGGTCAGCTATAAGATAAAGTTCTAAGGATCTAACATGTAACATGGTGGCTATAGTTGATAGCATTACACTGTATAATTAATATTTCCCAAGAGAATAGAAATAAATTGTTTCACACAGGTGCAGAAATGGTAAATATGTGAGGTGATGAATGTGTTAGCACAATGGGGGGAATCTTTTCACAATTTATACATACATCAAATCATTATGTTGTACAATTTAAATATTTTTAAATTTTATATTTCAATTATTCCTTAACAAAGCTAAGGGAAAGAAAATGAACAGAAAATCTGAGCAGAGTAATAGAAATTTAAATAGAGAAATGAGTAAATAAAGTGAAGTATATCCATAATATGGAAAAATATGAAAAGCTGTTTGAAAAATAAGGTTATATACAAGAGCTATCCAGAAAGTGTACAGCCATGTATTATAAAAAAGAGACACTTAATGAAGAAGACACAAGAGACATTGTACATAGGAAAATTCGCCTCAGTTCCCTTCAAAGTAGGCACCTTGGGACCTCACGCAGTTCTCCCATTCACCATCAGCTGCCCCATTGTACTGTCTTGAGTTTCATCGATGGTCTGAAATCTCTTTCCTTTCAAAGGTGATTTTAGTTTTGGGAAAAGCCAGAAGTCACAGGGTGTCCAATCTGGGCTGCAGGGGGGCTGAATCACCTGGGTGGTTTGATGTGTCACCAAAATACTCTGCACAAGATATGATGCACAAGTGGGTGCATTTTTGTGATGAAGCTGCCAATCACCAGTTACCCTGGCTGCGGCCCTCTGAATCATCTGAATAGTTGCCATGGAGGAATGTTCAAACTTATCACAAAATTTGATGCAGATTTGTTGCTCTCCTTGCTCAGTCATTTTGAATGTGATGGTCACACAGTACACGTGCTCACTCAATGTCATCTACTGCCCTCACTGAGTAGTACAGTGATGTTATCATTATTCATGCATGTGCATTCTAGTCCACTCTCCTTGGCTGCTAAGTTATATCGATGTAGCTCAAACCATTTTCATTATATTAACAATAGCTGGACTTCTTCTGGACAGACCTCATATACTAACATGGTTTGTTACCAAAAATGTACAATACAGTGTGTGTTTTTAAATAAAAGAACCTGCAGAAAACACTATGTATTTTCTACATTGTGTGTGTGTTTGTATATCCATATTCACATTGGCCTATATTTTATTTCTTGAACAAACCAATAACACTGTTTCTTGTTATTCTTATCACACTACACTTGCTTCCTGGAATAGTAATTCTTTACTTCTTACCTAAAAATCCACCTCAATGCTTGGCAATATGAAATAAAATAGAATCCTACATACAGCTATCACTTTCTAGACTTTGGTTTTTTATCTTCAAGGCATTGACATTTAGAATTTTTAATTGTTTTGTTTTCCTGTTTTTATGTTGTTTCTTCTAAGTGGAAGGTAACAAAAAGGCAGAACTGGCCCTCGCTAGTGTGGTTCAGTGGACTGAGTGCTGTCCTGCAAAGCAAAGGGTCGCTGGTTCGATTCCCAGTCAGGGCACATGCCTGGGTTGCAGGCCTGGTCCCCAGTAGGGGGCATGTGAGAGGCAATCACACATTGATGTTTCTCTCCCTCTCTTCCCCTCTCTTTAAAAATAAATAAAATCTTTTAAAAAAAGAAAAACAGAACTGTGTTCTTAACTGTAAACATCTAGCAATTCTGCACATAGCTGAGCCTCAGAAGATGGGTGCCACATCTCTTTCAGTCTTCCCCCTCCAGACTAGACAGCACCAATTCCTTTGATCATTTCTAAAAATCATTCTACTCTGATGAGTCTTTATTTGTCATTATTCCTCTTAAACATTTGTACCCCCCCAAAAAAATTAGTAGATTGCTAATTACTGTGGGACAAAGTAAAGTTACTCTCTTCCATCCTAGATAAATTACTCTTTATACAGCCTGAGATAGCATTTGTTCTTTGGGAAAATTATATCAATTATAATGTGACTCTTACTGAGTTTACCATTGATATTCAAACCAGATGACTTCTGCAAGTGCTGCTATAAAATTATGGTTCCCAATATGGAAGTGTTCCAAAAGGTGTACATTTATATTGATCATTATTAAGCTCCACTTTGATATATTTAGTGTATAATCTCATGCTTTCAATATTGTGGATTCTGATTCACTTATTCAAACTACTTGTTGTCCCTGGAAACTTTGCATTATCTATTAATTTGCTGAGCATATAATCAAGTTCTTTATCTAAATCACTTTTAATGACACTAATCAGGACTAGACTTGAGGTAGCCTCCTCTGACATACCATTAGAAACCTCTCTCCAGTGAAATTACAATCCAATTGGGTATCTTAAACCAGAGAGAAACCCAACCATACTTACATTTGTTTTTTTTAATGACTTTATTGTTGTTCAAGCACAGCTATCTTCATTTACCCCCCACCACTCCCCACCCACTCCAGCTGTCCCCACCTCCCCCTCCCCTGCTTCCTCCCCACCTTGGTTTTGTCCAGGTGTCCTTTATAGTTGTTCCTGAAAAACCTATTTCCTCCCCCCATTATCCCCTCCCCCTCCCCTCTGGTTACTGTCAATTTGTTCTTAGTTTCATCTCTGGTCATATTTCACTTGCTTGTTTGTTCTGTTGATTAGGGTCCACTTATGCTTATATTTCTTCATGTTGTCTACAAAGACACAATGAGAAATCTAAATGAGCTGCTGGAATTCATATGTATTTTTCTTTGCTTTGTAAACCCCATCTAAAAGCTTATTGCACAAACTTATGGCAATAATAAATATAATAAAATGATAAGAATGTACATTTATTGAACATTTAATATGCTATGTAATATGTTAAATGTTTTACATACAATGTTTCTGTTAATTCTCCTAAACCCTGAAGGATAAGCATCAATTTTACCTTTTGAAGATGGAAAAACTTAGGCTCAGAGAAATTAAGTCAGAAGAAATTATAATTACTATGAAATAGCATTATGACCTCAAACTCATTTGAATTGTTTGTAAGCTGAGTACACTTATACTCTTAAAGCAATAGTATTTTGCCATGTAGCATAGTCTCAAAATAATTTGAAAGTCAAAATAATGCTTCTGAAACAACATTATCACATTTAAATAGCAGATTTCTAAGGAGTAAAGAGCATGAAACATTATGGTGCTGCCTCATCCTAGAAGTAATTTCTTGACATTTGTGAAAGCCCATAAAATTTCACCACCCAGCTACCTCATGAGTTCCAGTAAGAAATCCATAGTCCATCCTAATGTAATATTTCTGATTCCATAAAGCAGATGTTCTCTTCCCAGGACACTTTAGTTCAAATCTTTTCTTCTCCTGTTATTTAGTAGAAGAAAAGTCACAAGTTCAGATTTCTTTAATGGCAGCCTCTTTCCTCAGAGCTATCAGAAGTGAGAGCTCTATCCATGGTTTATTGGTCCATGCAAAGCAGAGAAAAGAGAAAAACTCCAGTTGGAATGTGAAAAAAAAATGTTGAGGACTGAGACAAGTGGAACTAATGAGAATTGTCCTTTAAGAACATAGAAAAATGTAAAAACATTGCTTTCTTAAAATCCCATTTTATTAACCTTTATCAACTGCTGAGAAACTGGAACATGATGGAATTTTTTAACTTTCCTGTCAGCAGCAAAAGGGTAATGCTTGCTATGATTGCTATTTGGCAAAAACTTAGCCTCTCATTCCAAAAGGTCTCAAATTAACTTCATTTATGACTGGTGGAGAACACAGAGACTGCAGCATTTTGTTTTGTTTTGCTTTGTTTTGTTTTGTTTTGCCATCTCTATGTCATGGATAAGTGAGAATTACTTGTTTCTCTTGATATAAAATGATCTATGAACGTCGGTCAATAGTTGGCACACTGATTACTATCACTGAGTTAATGCATAACATTGCAGGGAGGCCGCTGAGAATGGATTCGAGTCTAAATTAAAACACTAAAATTTTACTTTTCTCCTGCTTTAATCATTAGAAGAGAAAATCAGTTTCTCCTTATGAAGTTTTTGACCTTTCCCTAAAGTGAGATTGTTTATTTTAAATCTGTCAATGAGAACTGTTGTTTTTCCACCAATGATAATACACCTTAATGTGTAAAGGTGAAGATTAACATGTCTGACTGTGGATATGTCTGAAAGCATGATCTTTTTAAAGATCAAAGGCAAATTCCTATCTCAGACTCTAAGCCTGCCCAAGCATCAGGCTTTTTAGCATTATAGTGTGGACTTGTGTCAGTCTTTCAGGGTTTGAATTCTGACTCTGGTGATTGTTACTTATGTGTCCTCTCTTTGCCTCTATTTTCTCATCTGCAAATGGAGATAATAACCCTAGAGTAGCTACTTTAGTAGTCTTTTGTAGAATTAAATGCACTAATTCACATCAAGTGCTTAGAAGAGTGCCTATTAGTAAGTATTTGCTCTTACTGTCATTAATGAAATACCACAGACATGAGTGATCTAGATTCAAGTTCTGGCTTAGCTTTACCAATGTAATCTATATGACCTTGAACAAAGTATCTGACCTCACCTCACTGGCTTTAAAGTTCCCTACCCATAGCTTGGGCATAATGACACATATCTCTCAATGTTGTTAGATGATAACATGAAATAATTCAGGATAAGTTCTTAACATAGTATCTGATACCAGGCAAGCCAGGGGAATAGTTTACCATTAATATCACCATGTTTGTAAGTGTGTGTAACTATCACTATAAATTTCTCAATAAGAATGAAAAGAAATTTTCATTTTGTAGAATACAAATGAGAGTAACATTTTTATGTGTTTACTACTCATTTGCATTTTCTTCCTATAAATTTTTTGTCACTGCCTAATTCTCCATCACCTTGTTTCTGGCTTTATGTTGATTTGTTGAAATATATATGTTTTTTATTGACTAAATGTGTATATCTATCCCAAATTCATGTGTTGTACCCCTAGCTCCCAGTGTGGCTGTATTTAGAGATAGGGCATCTAAAGAAATAATCAAGGTTAAATATGGTCATCAAAATGGGTCCCTGATCCATTTGGCTTTGTGTTATAAGAAACACCAGAGCACTCACACCTTCTCTGCCATGTGAGAACACAGCAAGAAGTCAATGATCTGTAAGTTACAAAGAGAGCTCTTACCAAAAACTATCCATGCTAGCACCCTGATCTCAGAATTCCAGCCTCCAGAATTATGAGAAAATAAATTCTCTTGTTTAAGCCACCAAGTCTGTGGCATTGTTTTACAGCAGCCAAAGAAAATTATGTGTACTTTCTTTTTTTTAAGATTTTATTTATTTATTTATCTTTAGAGGGGAAGGAGAGGGAGACAAACATCAATGTATGGTTGCCTTTTGTGCGTCCCCTGCTGGGAGTTGGCCTGCAGGGAACTGGCCTGCAACCCAGGCATGTGCCCTGACTGGGAATCAAACCGCGATCCTCTGGTTCGCAGGCCCGCACTCAATCCACTGAGCTACACCAGCCAGGTAGAAAATTATGTGTACTTTCTATTAAAGAGTGTTAAAAATCATTTTACCTAAATTTATTACACAATTTTATTTGTCAGACTTTACGTATGGTATTTTGTGATCCACAGATGATTATGTGTATGTTTAATGAAGACAAAACTACCAGCCCTTTTCTTTATGACTCCTGAGATTTTTGTCATTCTCAGAAATGTCAAAAGTTATGACTCATATCCTAAATCTTCTTCCAATACTTTCATGGTTTTTAATTTTAATGTTTGTATAGTTAATCCATTTGGAATATATTTTTATATGTTCTAAGATTACTATCCTTCATTTACCATCATATAGAAAGCCAGTTGTTCTAACAAAATTTATTGAACAGATCGTTGTTCACTACTGATTTGAAAACTCAAATTTAATATAAAATATACATAATTGTCTCTATCCGAATTCTCAGCTGTACCAGGGAGATTTATCTTCTCTAGTAACAGATGACTATTTACTATTGTAATTGGTTAGGTCAAGATCCCACTCAAACTTCTTAGCATATCTTATGTATTTATCATTTATTACATATTTGTTATTCCAGATGTATTTATGCCTTTATTATTTATTATGTATTTATTATTTCAGATGTGTTTATTATTCCAGATGTTTTATTTAAAATATTCAGTTTCAGCCCTGGCTCGTATAGCTCAGTGGATTGAGAGAGGGCCTGCGAACCAAAAGATTATGGTTCGATTCCCAATCAGGGCACATGCCTGGGTTGCAGGCCAGTTCCCGGAAGGGGACGCATGAGAGGCAACCATACACTGATATTTCTCTCCCTCTCTCCTTCCCTTCCCCTCTAAAGATAAATAAATAAAATAAAATAAATAAAATAAGGATTCATAGAAACTAGTATAAAGGACACATGGAGAACAACTAAGGGGGGTGGAAATGGGAGGGAGGTGGGGAGAACGGGTGGTGGGCTGGGATGGGAGTCGGAGATGGAAAACTGTACTTGAACAATAATTAAATTTTTAAAAATTTAGAAAATAAATAAATAAAATAAAATATCCAAATTCAGTGGATATTTTAAAATAGTCAAATAATTTTAAAAATACCTGTTCTAAATTAATAACTAAAAATAATAGTTAAAACACTGTCTTTATCTAGTGTGTCAACAGTGGTAGCCATGGTGCCTGCTTAGTTTTCAAGAGAGTATTACATAATAGCCACCAAAATGTGCTAATGAAGCACTTGGACTCTGGAGCCATATTAACTAGGTTCAAAATCCCCATCTGTCATTTATTAGCTGTAGAACTGTGGAAAAGTTATTTAATTTTTGGCAATTCAATTTCCTCCTCTATAAAATAGTGTTGATAATAATTCCTACATCTCAAGCTATGGTGTAGATTAAACAAAATGGTGTATGGAAATCCCTTAGGAAAAGTAAATGACACACAATAATAACAATGGTAAGTGTTGGTCAGATAAAAATAACTACTTAGGAAAGTTTATTTCTCCTTGCTATGAAATTAGAAATGATCTCTAAGGGCACTTAGCATTGACTACAAATTCCAATTCTGTCAGTAAAGGTATTTGGGGCATGAAAGGAATTCAATTTTGGGCCCTTTGGGTTAATTATATTAGACTGTATAGAGCTGAGTGTTTCTCTCAAATACTCTCTTGAGATTCAGAGCCTCATGCATGCTTCCTCTAAGTCATCACATTATTTAACATCTTTGTCTTTCTTTATAGAAACAGAAACTTTGAGGAGACCTCCTTGATTTGTGAAAAGATGCATTCCTGTGTAATATGGATCTAGGCCACCTAAGTCTGTCCTTTAATGCTCACCTCAGTAACATTCTATCTGGTTGACAATATCTTTAAGGCCAACTTCTTATAATGGAACATTTTTTAAACTTTAGGAGTGTTATAGAAAAAACACTTTGAAAAATATAAGACCATGTGTCCTCCCTTTACCCTCTCCCACCTGCCCATCTGCGTTTCCCTCTGTTAATCACCATACTGTTGTCTGTGTCTGTGAGTTGTTTTGCTTTTCGTATCCCTGTCACCTTTTCACCCAGCCTTCTGACACCCCTTCCATTTGACAGCTGTCAATCTGTTCTCTACCCGAGTCTATTTCTACTTTGTTCATCAGTTTATTTTATTCATTAAATTCCATGTAGAATCTTATATGTATAAATGAAATCATGTGGTATTTTTCTTTTTCTGACTGGCTTATTTCACTTAGCATAATATTCTCCAGGTCCAGTCATGCTGTCACAAAAGGTAGGAATTTTTTCTTTGTTATAGCCAAGTAGTATTCACTTATGTAAATATACCACAGCTTTTTTACCCACTCATCCACTGATGGGCAGTTGGGCTCTTTCCAGATCTTTGCTATTGTAAATAGAGTTGCAATGAGCATAGGGGTGCATAAGTAAAGAATACTTGACTTGGGGAAGTGAACATACACTACAATGTACAGATGATGTATTTTAGAATTGTACAACTGAAACCTATATAATTTTTAACCAATATCACTTGAGCAAATTAAATAAAAACATTAAAAAATATGAGGCCAAAGTGTGTCATGATACACAACACAACTGGACTTCTAGGCATTCAAGGCAATAAGTACATTCAAAGTAAAAGCATTTCAGAGAGAAATAATAGCTACCATAGCTATCATTTGTTGACCTCTGACTATATGCAAGTCACTGTTTGATACACATTATCTAATTTAATTCTTATAAAACTACTGAGACATTAACATTTTTATCTACTTTTTACAAATGAGGAAAGAGAGGTTTGCATAATTTGACTTTCTTAGGACAAGAGCTAATAAGGTTCAGAGCTGGATTTTAATCCCAAATAAACTGGATTTTTTAGTTTGTTATTTCTACTTTATTTTATTTTCTTAGTAATATAGCATACATTTATCGTTTATTTATTAGAAAAATAAAAAAGTTTAGACTGTTCTCTCATACAACATATATAAAATTCTGCATGGTTTTAAAATAAAAATGTAAAAATAAAATATAGTGCTTTATTTTAAACTCTTGTAAAATCTAGGAGGAGTAAAGATATCTTTTTTTCTATCTAGAAAACCTAGACACTGTACAGGAAGGATTGTAATTTTGAGTACTTAAAACCTAAAATATAATTGTATGACAAAAAATAGAAATAAATAAAACCAGAAGACAAATAAAATATACTTGTAGCACATACTATAGATAAAGCATTCATATTCAACATATAGAAAGCCTATACACTAATAAGAAAAGACAAACACCCCAACTGAAAGTGGCTAAAAAAGGTAAGAAGAGTTTTTCACAGAGGAAGAAATCCACCTTGCCAGTAAACATGTGAAGTTATTAAACCTCACTAACAGGGATTTTGAAATTAAAATAACAAGGCAACATCCCTTTAAGACCATTAAATATAGCTGGCGGATGATGGAAGTTAACATGTTATCTCATATATTTACTGAAGGAAATGTGTTCATATGAAATTCAATTTAGCAATTCCATCTCTGGGGTCCCACTCCATAGAAAAAATTAAAGTACAAATATAGAATAATATATGTAAAAATTATATATATATATTTTAAATAGCTTGTCTTTTTATTCAAACCACTGTATCACACAGCTATTTGAAAAATTATGTCAAGTCTTTAACAAATGATGTGGATAAACATTCTATAAAGTGTTTCTAAGTGGGATAAATGAGGTGTAGTAAAGAGTAAAATAGTGTCCCTATATGTTTGTATGTGTCTGTATATATTTATATGTTATTGTATAAACATGGACAAAAATATGGAAAGATGCACACCAATCTTTTTAAAATTGGTTATCCAATGGAAGGAGATAATGAAAAGGGAAAATCCTATAGGGGTAAAGGTTTTATCAACATTAAATATATGTATATATATATATATGTGTGTGTGTGTGTGTGTGTATACATAATTATGTTATTTATATGAATGTACATGTAAGTGTTTAATGTGTGTAGAGCCATGTGAAGATAGTTGTCATAATTATGTGCATTGCAAGTTAAATTTTCGATATTTAGTCCTTTTAATAAGTTTTTTCCAAACACTCTGAATTTTTAACAATAAAATTTTAAATAATTTTCAGTTTAATATTTTTCTAAAGCAAACATTATAGATTAGGTTAAGAAAATGATTTTATATATATACAATGATTTGATTATTTACACTCATTTACTCGTTCATCAAACATGTATTGAGCAGCCACCATGATACTGTGTTGGGTGTGTTAGGGTATTAAGATTAGAAAGATGAATGTAATATTCTCCTTGTTATTATATATTAGGGGAGAAAATATGTAAATGAATTATTTTATTACAACACAGCAATTGCTTTAACATAAGTAGTTGTAACACAATAGGAGCAACTAACTCTGCTGACATTGGTAGTGATGAGGCTTCAGAGGGGAAACACAAGGTGAACTTAGCCTTGAAGAATGAGTAAGCTTTCATCACTCAACAGACTTAGGTGGGGGAGGGAAAGCAATTTCTTCAAAGAGGAAGAGCATCTAGTCCTAATTTACTCATTTATCAAGGACATGCAAGAGGCAATAAACAGATTATTAATTATAATCATAATTCATAATAATGTGGAGAAGTGGGAAAATACCAGAGATCAAAAAGAGAAAATAAAAGCATCAAAGGTACAGGGAAATGTGGAAGAGATCTCGTCAAGAATTAATAAAATAATAACCTGCTTTGGAAATTGCAAGTAGATTTTTCCGAGAGAAGAAAAATGGAGTCCAAAGCTGCATTCAATGTAAGAAAGCAACTGTCAAAGCAATCTCACTAAGGTCATCAGATATGTTTGCATTTAGAGAAGAAATATAGGTTGCTGTTCATCTGGGACTTCTGGAAGGAGGTTGGAGAGAAGAGAATAAGTATTCAAGTAAAGATGCATTCAGTAGAAGGAAAGAATGTTAGTGATCTGCCACTTCTGCCACTTCATTGTATAAATCATATGCAGACACTTATGAAGTATCTGAAGGTACTGCAATGTCTGACATTAAAGGAAGGTGACCCAAGATACTTCTGTCTTTAAGAAAATCAAACAAGGGCTCAGTCATTGGTTAACAGCAGCTCACACAGGGCACACTAGCTCTTGGGAAGTGGGGGAGAAAGTAATAAGGATTATTTATTTATTTATTTATTTATTTATTTATTTATATTATTAATAAAAGAAGCCATTTAATTAAGTGCTCATTATGTTCTTTTTCTTTTTTAAATTTATTTAATTATTTTTCAAGTATAGTTTTCTGTCTATTACTCTCATCTCATCCCATCCCACCCCCTGTGCTCCCCCCTCCCTCCCATTTCCACCCTTCTTAGTTGTTGTCCATGTATCCTTTACATTTGTTCCTCTAAATCCCTCCCCTTTTCCCCCTGAAATTCCCTCCCCTCTCCCCTCTGGTCACTGTCAGCCTGTTCTCTATTTCAGTGTCTTTGGTTATATTTTGCTTGCTTGTTTGTTTTGTTGTTTGGCTTCCTGTTAAAGGTGAGATCATATGGTATTTGTCCTTCAACACCTGGCTTATTTCACTCAGCATAATGATTTCCAGTTCCATCCATGCTGTTGCAAAAGGTAGGAGCTCCTTCTTTCTTTCTGCGGCATAGAATTCCATTGTGTATATGTACCATAGTTTTTTTTTTTTATCCATTCATTTACTGACGGGAACCTAGGTTGCTTCCAGCTCTTGGCTATTGTAAATTGTGCTGCTGTGAACATTGGGGTGGATAGGTTCTTTTGGACTGGTGTTTCAGGATTCTTAGGATATAATCCTAGCAGTGGAATTGCTGGGTCAAAAGGCAGTTTCATTTTTACTTTTCTGAGGAAATTCCATACTGTTTTCCACAGGGGCTGCACAAGTCTGCATTCCCACCAACAGTGCACTAGGGTTCCCTTTTCTTCACAATCTCTCCAATACTTGTTGTTTGTTTGTCTATGATGGCCATTCTCACTGGTGTGAAGAAGTATCTCACTGTGGCTTTAATTTGTATCTCTCTGATGGCTAGTGATGTCCTCTGTATGTCATCCTTGGAGAAGTGTCTGTTCATGTACTTTGCCCACTTTTTAACTGGATTGTTTGTCTTCCTAGAGTGGAGTGATGTGTATTAAATACTCTTCACAGGTGATTATCAAAGTTAATATTATGGAGGTCATTGGTAACTTTGAAAAAAGATTAAAAGTTGGAAATATTTAATATGAACCTGAATGATGTGTATTAAGGAGGTAATGTGATGGGAGGAAGTGGGCGTGGAAAGACATTTTCTTTTGAAAGGGTTGGTGCTAAGGAAAGGAGCAATGGGGCAATAGCAAGAGGAGGATTTGATACCAAAAATAAATTTTTAAGAGGTTAGATTCTAGTCACATCTGTATGCTGATGTAAATTATTCAGTGAAATTGATGATATAAAATATCAAGGGAATAATTGCAGAAGAAGAGCTATTGAGACACTAAGAAGGGTATTCAGAGCACATGTAGATGGGATCTGTAGTAAAGGTGGAAGAGTTAGCTGTACATGAGAACAGAGAATGTTTAAACATTGTACAGAAGAGGAGGAAATAACCATGGTATAGTTACCAATGTGGGTAATATGGTGGATTTGCTGAGGAAGATGTAAGGACATTCCTCTTGATTCTTCATTTTTTTCAGTGAAGGATAAGGCAAGGTTATAAAATGTCAGTAGTAAGGGTCAGGTTTTGAGGAACTGAGAGAATAAGGTATTGATTATTCATTTTGAATAATGGAAATCAGCATATAATATGAAAGGATTGATTATTTGAGACATGTGGTCTAAAATTTAAGGCAGCTCAGTCTTGTAAATTTCCACAGCAGCATTCATTGTGTGCATAAGGAACAGAGTAGGCAGAGAGCTAGATTTAAGAAGGGTTGTAGTTTTGCAAAGAGATTGCCATAGTGGAAAGTAGGCAGGGAAATGAAAGTTTTTGAAAATGAGTGACGATAATGATGGACCATGAACTATAAATTGGTTAGGAATGAGGAGATGAGAAATAAGGAGGGTGATGGATTGTGAGACGCAGTGGGATTCATAGATGGAGTTCAAAGCTGAAGAACTGTTGGAGGTGTGTGTGCATGTGTGTGCATGTGTGTGTGAGGGAGGCACTTTAGCTCATGTTGTATGTCTTAAGATCAAGATTTAAGAGCTGGTTCACATTTGGGGAATGTCAAAGTCTAGAGCGTGAGCATTAAAGATAGTAGCTTAAGTGCAAAAGGAGAAAAATATCACTGAAGATGAGAACATGAAAGTTTTGCAAGCCAAAATGTTGGGTTAATATCTCCATGGATGAAAGATGTTGAAGTTGTCAAAATGGTGGCAGAGAGCAGCTCAGAAGTTAAAGTGAGTAATGAATGAAGGGAAAGATATAAGGAGGGATAGCACAGGATATTGTGCAATAGTGTGAACTACAAATGAAGTCCAGATTCTGAAGGAGAAAGGAGCAGAAACAGTTTGGAAGCGACAATAAGGAGCAAACTAGCCACCTCCTCCACCTCAACTCCCTGGGGGATCTGAGGAAAACTAATGTTTACTTCAGATGACTGCAGGAGAAGTGATTTCCCCAAGGCATATTGCATTTATAAAACAAATGAAATATTGAGAGAAGAATTTGAAGCTACTGGAAAGTTTGTTAATGACTGACTATGAGATACAGAGGGCAGAAGAGAAGGGCTTGTGACAATGGGGAGAGTTGGGTCTAATTTTGTTATGTGTAGGACAGTATGTGAACAGGGGCCTAGGTAATAATGAGTAATCTGAAGGGTAGTGACTGAAGTAACAGTGATGAGACAAGATGAACTTTGTGATTGTAGGGCAGTCTGGGAGGTGAGTAAAGCCCTTCTGACTCATGATTGCTGATTAAAATTGACCACAAACCCAGAAAAATCCAGAAACACCAATAGAAACCCACTTCCTCTAATATCATGTAGCCTGCGTGATGATCTAGTCTTCTAAAGATAGACTAATAAGGACATCTAAGGAAGTAAATTTTAAAGGAGAGCAGTGTGTGTGCCCTAAAGTGTGGGTATGTATGAAAAATATCAGCATCATATTCCAATGCTGGTAGGTTGCTATTATAGACGTATGGATCTGTGTGCTATTTTTGGACCACTCAAGATGCCTGAACACATGTGGCCCACATGCAGGTACCAACACCTACTGGGCACCTGCAGGCCAAAAGCTAGGAGAGCAGAGAGGCTGAAGGGAAGTGGTATTGTTATCCCAATACAGGAATGCATGTACTTAGGCCTCCTAAATGGCAGCTGGACAATAAATGGAAGAAAGGAAAGTGAGTTTACTTTTTTCCAAATATCTCTTCTTAGGAAGAAGTACTTGGAGTTGTAGTTCCCCCATAAATTCATCTGCAAAAACTCTAGGGAGCTCATCAGGGGGCAGATGTTCCCAACTATGGTTACCAGTAAACATTTCATCAAAATCATGGAAGCATCTGGATCACATTAAAAGGATTCTTTTTGTCATTGCCTTTTAAAAGAAAATTCCCCAAACTTATTATAAATCCAGAATCAAAACATCAATTCAATCTGTCTGAGGAGTTTTTTAAATTGTTTTTGCTAATACAGTTGTTCCAATTTTTCCCCTTTGCCCCACCTCTCCCCAAGGCCCCCTTTCCACAGTCAATCCCCACAGCTTTGTTGATTCCATGAGTAATGCCTATATGTGTTTTGTCTGATTCCTTCACATTTTTTCAACCAGTCCCAAATTTTTCCCTTCCCTCTTACAGCTAGCAGTCTATTCCTTATTTCTATGCATCTGATTCTATTTTGCTCATTAGTTTATTTCACTTATAAGTGAGATCGTATAGTATTTGTCTTTCACTGACTGGCTTATTTCATTTAGCATAATAGTCTCCAGTTCAATCCATGTTATCACAAAAGGTAAGAATTGGGAGGGACTTCCGCCAAGATGGAGGCATAGGTGGAAACACTGTGCCTTCTCCCACAACCAAGTTTGAACACAACAAAGGTTTGGAGAACTAGGACACACCCAAAGACCAGAAAACAGAATTATACGGGAGTCCGACAACTACGAACCCTTCAACGGGACGGTAAGAGAGGCGGAGCCAGCAGTGGAGCTGGGTCGGACAGGACAGATCCCCTGACCTAGGCACGCAGGCAGCCCGGAACCAGTCCGGGTGTGGGGCAGACTGAGCGTGGTCGCACATTCCCACACAGTGAGACGGACCACACAGGCCCCAGGGGGCGAACCCAGTGGTGGAGGGCTGATGGCGGTGGCACACTCGCATGCAGTGGAACGAAACGCGTGGGCCTGGTGATGGTGGTGGCTGTGGTGCCAAGGCTGTGGTGGCAGGCAGCAGACGGGAAGCCATTGTCCCTCTTTGACCCCGCCCCCACATACAACGTCACAACCCAGGGACTTAGTTGTCCTGCTCTAGTGAACACTTTAGGTCTCCAATCCTACTACGGAACAGGCACGAACAGCCCAAAAGATGGTGCAAGAAGAACTCAAAGTCCCAGAGCCAATAACTCTAAGCGACCGAGATATTGCCAGCCTCTCAGAAGCACAATTCAAGACACTATTTATCAGGATGCTCACAGAACTGGTAGATTATAGTC
Organism: Sturnira hondurensis; assembly: GCF_014824575.4. NCBI lineage: Eukaryota > Metazoa > Chordata > Mammalia > Chiroptera > Phyllostomidae > Sturnira > Sturnira hondurensis. The sequence goes on along the minus strand of NW_028080118.1, from coordinate 2,058,832 downwards.
ACAAATTAGAGGAACATAGTCACAAATTAGAGGAACATATGAAGGCTAAACTAATTGAAATGAAGGGAGATGCACAGGAAACCAATAGTGATGGAAAGGAAACTGGGACTCAAATCAATGGAATGGACCAGAAGGAAGAACAAAACATCCCACCAGAAAGGAATGAAGAAATGAGAATTCAAAAAAATGAGGAGAGGCTTAGGAACCTCCAGGACATCTTTAAACGTTCCAACATCCGAATTATAGGGGTACCAGAAGGGGGAAAGAAACAGCCACGAGTGGAAAACGTATTTGAACAAATAATAAAGGAGAACTTCCCCAGTCTGGCAAAGGAAATAGACTTCCAGGAAATCCAGGAAGCTCAGAGAGTGCCAAAGAAGTTGGACCCAAGAAGGAACACACCAAGGCACATCATAATTACATTAGCCAAGACCAAAATGAAGGAGAGAATCCTAGAAGCATCAAGGGATAAGGGGACAGTCACCTACAAAGGAGTACCCATCAGACTGTCAGCGGATTTCTCAAAAGAGACCTTACAGGCAAGAAGGGGCTGGAAAGAAGTATTCCAAGTCATGAAATCCAAAGACCTACAGCCAAGATTGCTTTATCCAGCAAAACTTTCATTTAGAATGGAAGGACAGATAAAGTGCTTCTCAGATAAGGTCAAGTTCAAGGAGTTCATCATCACCAAGCCCTTATTATTTGAAATGCTAAAGGGACTTATCTAAGAAAAAGAAGATGAAAAATAGCAACAGTGAAAGGACAGCAAACACACAGTTATTAACAACCACACCTAAAACAAAAGCAAACCAAGAGGACAGCTAGCTCAGGAGTGGAACCATAGAAATGAAGAACACATGGAGGGTTAGAGACAGGGGAGTGGGAGGGGGAGAAGGGGGTAGAAGGCACAGAAAATAGCATAGATGGTAGGTAGAAAATAGATAGGGGGAGGGCGAGAATAGTGGGGGAAATATAGAATCCAAAGAACTTGAGACACGTGGTTATAAACTAAGGGGGGGGAGAATGGTGGGGGAGGGAGGGTGCGGGTGGAGGGGAATGAAGGGGGGGAATAGAACAACTGTAATGGTATAATCAATAAAATATATTAAAAATAAATAAATAAATAAAGATTTCTTTAAGCCCTGAAAAAAAAAGGTAAGAATTCTTTTTTATTTCTGTGTAGTATTCTGGTGTGTAAATGTACAACAGTTTTTATTGACTCCTCTGCTGATGGGAACTTAGGCTGTTTCCAAATCTTAGCTATTGTAAATAACACTGCAATGAACATAGGATGCACATATTATTTTGTATTGGCATTTCAGGATTCTTTGGGTATATTCCCAGAAGGAAATTGCTGGGTCAAAAGGCAGTTTCTTTTTTAATTTTGTGAGGAAACTCCATACTGATTTCCAGAAGTTACATCAGTCTGCATTCTCACCAAAAGTGCACCAGGGTTCCCTTTTCTCTACATCCTCATCAGTATTTGTTGTTCACTGATTTACTAATGATAGCCATTTTTGCAGGTGTGACGTGGTATCTCACTGTGATTTTAATCTGTGTCTCTCTGGTGGCTAGTGATGCTGAGCATCCTTTCATATGTCTATGGGACATCTATATGTCCTCCTTAAAATACTGTCTATTCAGGTCCTTTGCCCATTTTATAATTGGTTTGTTGTCTTCCTAGTGTTGAGTCATATGAGTTCTTTATATATTTTGGAAATTAAAACCTTATCTGGTATATCATTGGCAAATATGTTCCCGCATACAATTGGCTCCCATTCATTTTAATAGGCTATGAAGAAGCTTTTTAATACGATGTAGTCCCATTTGGTTATTTTTTTCTTTTGTTTCCCTTGCCCTAGATTATATTCATACATCAGCAAAAATATTGCTATCTGGCATATCTGAAATTTCACTGCTTATGTTTTCCTCTAAATTTTTATGGTATCATGACATATTTAAGTCTTTTATCCATTTTGAATTTATTCTTGTGTATAGTATATGTTGGTGGTCTAGTTTCTTTTTTTGTTTGCAAGTAGTAGTCCAGTTCTTCCAATACCATAAATTGAAGAGACTGTCTTTACTCCATTGTATGCTCTTGCCTCCTTTGTCAAATATTAATTGACCATAAAGACATGGGTTCATTACTCTCTATTCTGTTCCTTTGATCTATGTGGTTTTCTCATGTCAATATCAGACTGTTTTGATTACACTGGTCTTGCAATATAGTTTCATATCAGGTGTTGTGATCCTTCCAACTTCTTCTTTCTCAAGATTGCTGAGGCTATTTGGGGTCTTTTTAGTTCCATATAAATTTTTGAAATACTTGTTCTAGGTATGTGACACATGCCACTGGTATTTTCATAGAAATTGCATTGCATCTGTACATTACTTTGGGTAGTATGGACATTTCAGTGACATTAATTCTTCCAACCCATGTTGGAACACAGTATGTTCTTTATACACTTCCACTTATTGGTATCTTCCCGAATTACTTTCTTCAGTGTCATAATTTTCAAAGATAGTTCTTTTACTTCCTTGGTTAGGTTTATTCCTCAGTACCTCATTTTTTGTCACAATAATAAATAGGACTATTTTCTTGGTTTCACTTTCTTATAGGTCATTAACGGTGTATAGAAATGCCACTAATTTCTGAGTGTTGATTTTGTATCCTCCTACTTTACCAAATACATTTATTAGGTCTAGTAGTCATGGGTGGAATCTATTAGATTTTCTATGTACAATATCATGTTATCTGTGAATAATGACAGTTTTACTTCCTCCTTCCCAATTTGGAATCCTTTTATTTCTTCTTCTTGTCTGATCACTATGGCTAGAACTTTCAGCACTATGTTGAATAAGAGTGGTGAAAGCAGACACCCCTGTCTTGTTCCTGATCTTAGAGAAAACACTTTTATATTTTGCCTGTTGAGTATGATGTTGGCTTTAGGTTGTTCATATATGGCTTTTATTACAGTGAGGTATGACCCTTGTATTTCCACTTTGCTGAGTTTTATCATAGATGGGTGTTGGATTTTCTCAAATGTTTTTTCTGAATCTATTGATATGATCATGTGAATTTTAATTTTATTTTATTTATGTGATATATCACATTTATTGATTTGTGAATATTGCACCAACCTTGCATCCAATGACAAAATACCACTTGATCATGGTGTATGATCTTTTAAATATATTGTTTGATCCAGTTTGCTAGTATTTCATTGAGGACTTTAGCATCAATATTCATCAAGGATATTGGTTATAGGTTTCTTTCTGTTGTGTCTTTACCTGGTTTTGGAATTAGGATAATACTGGCCTTGTAAAAGGAGTTTGGAAGCCTTCTTTTTTCTTGAATTTTTTGGAATAGTTTGAGAAGGGTAGTTGTTTGTTCTTCATTAAATCATTGGTAAAATTCATCTGTGAAGTTATCTGTTCTAGGACTTTTGTTTGGTGAAAATTTTTTAAAGATTTTATTTATTTATCTTTAGAGGGGAAGGGAAGGAGAGAGGGAGAGAAATATCAATGTATGGTTGCCTCTCCTGCATCCCCTGCTGGGAACTGGCCTGTAACCCAGGCATGTGCCCAGAGTGGGACTTGAACCATGATCCTTTGTTTCACAGGCCTGCACTCAATCCACTGAGCTACACCAACCAGGGTGGAATTTTTTTTGTTACTGCTCAAATTTCATTAGTTTTTATCAGTCCATTCAAGTGTTCCTGATTCCATCTGGGGAGATTGTATGATTCTAGAAATTTATCCCTTTCACCTATGTTAACCAATTTTTTTTTTTTTGCATACTGTTGTTCATAGTATTTTCTTACAATCCTTTGCACTTTTGTGGTATCCATTTTATTTCTGCTCTTTCGTTGCTGATTTTATTAATGTGTTTCCTCTCTCTTTTTTTGATGATTCTGATGAAAGTTTCTTCAATATTGTTTATTTTTTCAATGAATCAGCTCCTAAAGTCATTGATCTTTTGAATTGTTTTTCATCTCTATGTTATTTAATTTTGCTCTGATCTTGATTATTTCCTTCCTTCTATTCCCTTTGAGCTTTGTTTGTTGTTGTTTCTAGTTCTTTTAAGTGTAGCATTAGATTGCTTATTTGAAATCTTTCTGTCTTCTTGAGGTATGCCTTTAATGCTCTAAATTTCCTTTTCAAGACTGCTTTTGGTGTGTCCCATAAGTTTGGGGTTGTTGTATGTTCATTTTCATTTGTTACCAGATACCATTTGATTTCTTCCTTGATCTCATTGACTACCCATACATTACTGAATAACATGCTATTTACATGTAGTTGAAAGATTTTTTTACTAAGATTTATGTCTAGTTTTATGTCATTGTGATTGAAGAAAATGCTTAATATGGTTTCAATTTTCTTGAATTTGTTAAGACTTCTTTTGTATCCTACCATATGGTCTGTCTTTGAAAATGATCAATGTGTACTTGAGAAGAATGTGTATTCTGATGCTTTGGTATGAAATGTTCCATAAAATATCAATTAAAGTCCTTCAATCTAGTATGTCTTTTAAGGTCACTGTTTCCTTGTTGGTTTTTTTGTTTGGAAAATATATCCAATCATGACAATGTGGTGCTAAAATCCCCTACAATTAATGTATTGTTGTCAATCTCTTCCTTAAAGTCCGCTGAGATTTTCTTTATATATTTAGGTGATCCTATATTGGACAAATATATGTTTATAGAATCATATCCTCTTGTTGGATTGACCCCTTTAGACTTATATAGTGATGTTATTTGTCTCTGTTATGGCCTTTGTTTTAAAGTCTATATTGTCAGATATAAGTATTGCTACCATAGCTTTTTTTCATCTCCATTTGCATAGAATATTTTTCCAGCCCTTCATTGTCAGCCTCTGTAGATTTTTTGTTCTAAGGCGAGTCTTTTGAAGATGGCACATGTATGGGTCATGTGTTCTTATCCATTCATATATCCTATGTCTTTTGATTGGAGCATTTAATCCATTTACACTTAAGGTTATAATTGATAGATACTTTTTCATTCCACTTTATTCCTTTATACTTATGTTCCTCTCTTTATTACTTCTTAAAGCAGTCCCTTTAACATCTCTTGCAGTGGTGGTTGGTGTTAACTCCTGTAGCCATTTTTTTTTTTTTTTTTTGCCCAGGAAGTCTCTGTTTGGCTTTCAATTTTAAATGATAGCATTGCTAAATAGAGTAGTCTTGGTTGAATATCTTTTTTTTCATTACTTGAAATACCGCATACTAATCCCTTCTGGCCTGAATTGTTTCTGTTGAGAAATCAGCTGACATTCTTATTGGAGCTCCCTTGTAAGTAACTATTTGTTTCTCTCTTGTTGACTCTAATAATCTCTCTTTGTCTTTAAACTTTGTCACTTTAATAATGTGTCTTGGAGTAGGCTTAGTTGGGTTCATCTTGATTGGGACTCTCTTTGCTTCCTGAACTTGTGTGAATTTTTCTTTCACAAGGCTATGGAAGTTTTCTGTCATTATTTCTTCAAACAACTTTTATATCCCTTAGCTTACCTTCTTCTTTTGTTATTCCTATAATGTGGATATTGTTACATTTCATATTGTCCCAAAGTTCCCTTAAACCATCTTGTTATTTTTAAGTCATTTTCTTCATGTTGCTTTAATTGGGTGTTTTTTTCTACCTCATCTTCCAAATCACTGATTCAATTATCTGCTTCATGTAGCCTGCTTTTAATTCCTTTCTTCATTTTAGATATTGCATTCTTCATTTCAACTTAGTTCTTATTCAAGATTTATGTGTCCTTTTTTCATGTTGATGTAGCTCCCACTAAGTTCTTTGTGTTTCTCACTAAGGTCCATAAGCATCCTTATAGTCCTTACTTTGAACTCTATGTCTGATACACTGTTTTCCTCAATTTCAATGAGCTCTTTTTTTTTCTGAGGATTCCTCCTTTTCTTTTGTTTGGCGGTTGTTTTATATTCTCCCCATTTTTGGTTACTCTTTTTGTTTGTTTCTACATTATTAGATAGATGTGGTTTGATTCCCTGTTTTTGTGGGGTGGCCTTACCTGGTAGGAGTCCTGTGGGACTCAGTGGTATAGCCTTCTTGATCTCCTGAGCTGAATGTTCTAGTAATACCCCTTGTCATGTGGGATTTCCTGTTGTATTTGGGTCTTGATTATTTTTGGCCAATTTGTTGGTGGGTTTTTCCCTCCAGGTGGCTGAGTGAGAGGTTCAACTACCACCACATCATGCACACTGTTGTACCAGTTGTGAGAGAACAAAGTAAAACACCATAGAAGACAAAACCACACAAGCAAAAAAAAAGCAAAACCAATTATAAAAGAGCAAAGAATATAATAATAAAAGTGAAAAGATAAATAGACTATTACAAGAAGAACAAGAATAAAATAAGCTCAAAGGAAAGAAAATGGTTATGAGAGGATAGAGAGTGGAGAAAGAATATGGGTAAGTAATGGAAATAGGAAATTACCAAAAAAGAACAAATAATAGGTAAAAATAAAATTTGCCATCTTGCAAGAGAGTGCCAATGGCTCCCCCTCTGCCCTGTGGCTAGCGGGAATTGCACAAATCCATGGTGGGGAACTTGGCAGCATTAGATTGCAGTGATCCAGAGTTCTGAGATTCCTTAGTATGATGGCTCAAGCAGAAATTAAACTATGTTCTTTGTTGCTGCAAGAGCATTTTTGAAAGATTGTGGGAAAAAATAGAGTCCACCTAATCAGAACTGGAAGCCAGCCAATAAGATTAATTGTCCATGACACAGGAACATCACTGGATTGGGTTTTAAGAAAAAGCCCTTTGTGTCTTCATCCAACATAACCTGGTAATATATCAAGGGCACAGATATGGTATGGTGGAATATGAAGCCCAGTGCAGCCAGGTGTTGTGAATGCTCAGGTATCTCCATTACATCAATACTGCCAAAACATTGTACAATGACACTAGAGAGCTGATTGCTGAGGAGTTGCTATTGAATGGCAAAATGATAATGTCACCTCTCATGAAGAAAGTGGCAGACTGGCTCACAAAAACTATGGAGGATGGAAATACCATGGACTATGCTAAGGTATCAAGTACATTTGTGCAACTAGCAGACACAGACTTTATACAGCATTGCCTGTTGGTGCATGCCACTGAGAATTCAAACCATGGGCCACTGCCACCTTCCCCCATTCTTGTCATCAACGAAAAGGACATGTACCTGGTTCCTAAACTGAGCTTGATAGGGAAAGGTAAAAGGAGGAGATCATCTGTGGATGATGCTACTAGCAAGCCCAAGACCAAAAGACTAAAACATACCACAGGTAACAAACAGCCCATTTAGATGATGGAATTTAGTGGCAGGCAAACTTTCACAGATTGCATCAGTAATTCTGAGACCAAGTCATTGTCAGCCCAGTTGCCAAAAGGATGGACTAGACCAGCAGCGAGATTGTGAGGACCATGCTTCAGATGAGTGAGATTTCTACTTCCTCTAGAGCCCCCCTCACCTAGCCATTGTATTCCAATGAGATCTTCAGGTTCCTACCTGTTGGCTATAACATCCCTAAGCAAGTTCTTGATCAATATATCACTATGCCAGCATATGACCCACTAGAGTTTGTTGGGAAGTATGGAAACTGTGGTGGAGGAATGTATATCATCAACCTGCATGAAACTCTTGGATCCCTAGCCACAGCCAGTCTAGAGTCCATTGTATAGGAGACATATGGGTCTCATTGTGCCAGAATACTTTATCTAGTTTTGCATAAGAAATACCTGGAACAGAAGCAAGTAGAAGACTTTTCAATGATTCCAGCAAAGGAGGCAAAGGATATGCTTTATAAGATGCTGTCAGAAAATTTCATATCACTCCAGGAAATTCCCAAAATTCCAGACAATGCCCCTTCCAGGACTTTCTTTTTATATACAGTGAACATCTTGTCAGCTGCTTAAATGTTGCTGCACAGGTGCTACAAGAGCATAGCCAATTTGATAGAAAGGAGGCAATTTGAAACCAAAGAAAACAAGCATCTACTAGAAAAGTCTCAGAGGGTGGAAGCCATCATTGCATCTATGCAGGCTACAGGTGCAGAGAAGGCACCACTACAAAAAATAGAGGAGATGATCATGGCCCCTGAATGCCAGCAGCTTGAGGCTCTAAAACATAATGTCAACAAGTTGGAAGGCAGTGAGATCCAGGTGGATGAAATTATCTTCTTGCTGGAGTCATACATAGAGAATACCATGAAGTGATGATGACTCTGAAGAAGAGTCTTCCTCAAAGATATGGAGGGGTTGAAAGGAAAAATAAAGGAGGTCCCTGGATGCATTCTTTGCAATGAGTAAGTTTTAAAAATAAAATAAATAAGAAAATGGAGGAAGAATACAAAATGGAGTAAGAAAAGGGAAGAGTAGAATATGAGATTTGAAAAAAAAGAAAAAAGAAGACAAAATTGAAGAAAAATTATATAAAGCTATGCAAAAGACAAAATGATGAAAAAAGAGCAAAGTGGAATTCATCACAGCAGAGCTAAATGGTTGCCTGCTGAATTCTCCCTCTGGATACAATTCTGATGTTGTCTGAAGCTGGTAGAAGCCAATGTTGGATGCTGTCCAGTCTAGCACTAGGCACCCTGTTCAAAGCTACAAGTGATCCACGGTTTGTGGCTATTTCCTTTGGGCTTGGATCTGTCCAAGATGGGCCATAGTGCTCTATAAGTATGGCTTTTTATCAGGCCAGGGCGCAGGAGTGGGTGTAATAATGACTGAAGGCACTGCTCGAATGCCTTCACCTGCCTCTGCCTGTGGTCCTGCCATTAGTCTCAGTCTAGCCATTGATCATCTGTTTCTGAGAGGGTTCCTGGTGGAATCAGAAGGATGGGACTTCTGGATCTCTTGTGAGAGATGATGTTCAGACTTCAGGGAAGATGGTTGGTGTGTTCACATGTCTGAGTCTTTCCCAAATTACTTCCCTGATCTCGGCTTGGCAAAGCCTCAAATAGGATAATCAGTAGGGCCTCCAGAACCCTGAGTTTTGGTCTGCCAGACACCAGCAGGGAATTCCTACACTCTCTGGTGAAGGGGAAGCACCAGTCTGGTTCTCAGGAAAGTGTATGGAATGGCCATGCCCTAAAGTCAGTCTTTAACACCCCTGATTCCACCTATGTTGCTATCTCCTTAGCAGGGGATAAGATGCAGGTTGGGGATAAAAAAATTTAAAAATATTTTTTAAAAAAGATGTAGGGCGGAGCAAGCAGAATTCCAGAGGTTGTGACAAGTGTGATTCCAGAGAATGGAACTAGAAGGCTTCCACTGGCTGGGGTGAGCAGTTTCCCATAGCATGGGGTAAATGTTTCTCCCCTGGGAGGAGCTCTCTATTCTCAAGAAAAATGGCTGCTGCAATATGGTGTTGTATCCTAGCAACAGGAACCCAGCATCCATTCTATTCCCCCACACCTCTCCCCAAAGCCTCCCACTCCAGACTCTCCTGCAATTGCAGACTGTGCTGCCCTCCCTTAGCTCCAAGCCCAAGGTTGGTAGATGGGAACATGAACGTGTGCATTGGCCCCTTAGAACAAAAGAGAAAAAAAGAAAAGAAAAATGGTGGCTTTGTCTCCAGCAGGCTCCATCTTTCTCTAGTGGGCAAAAACCCCCCATGGCCTTCCACTGCTGGATGCTGCATGGGAGTGTGATTCCAACATAGCACTTGGTGCTTAGGAGCCCAGTCTGAGGTCCAGGCTTCACTTCTCTGCAGGTGAAGCTCCTACAGCTATGCAGCCACCTTGGCCCACTGCCACAAAAGCAGTGTTGGCCACATTTGCATCCCTGCCCTGTCTTGAGGTGGTTTCTGCCCATCATTGGTTAAGTAGCTGCTCTTCAGGTAGTCTTTAGTTGTTTATTTTGGGTTGATGTTTCTCTCTTTATTTTTATTTTCATCTTGGTTCTGGTAGGTGGTGTGACATAAATATACTCTGCCACAATCTTTCCACTCCTGCCTCAGTTTTCTGGCTACACCTTCCTGCTGTGAATCAGCACTGTCCCCAGAGAATCAATTTAAGGAGTATTGCCAAAGTGCTTTTCTTTTCAGTGTTTATCCACAGGAATGTCTAAGAGTAATTCTTAAATTCAATTGCTTTCAGCAAATGCATACAGCATATATGAGCATCATGGCAAGAGGATGGAGAGCTTTAATTAAACTTCCAAAAGATATCTCAGCTCAAATTTTAGAATAATAAATATTGGCATTGTGAGTTAGGCTAGGTACTTAACCACTCTAAGTCTCCTTCTGCTTTCTAAAAACAAAGTGGGGGACAGAGGATAATATTTCATAGGGCTGTTGTAAAGATAAAACAAATTATTCATGTGAATAATACAGCACAACTCACAGAATAGAGGAAAATATTTCCAAATTATGTATTTGATAAGGGGTTTTTATTCAGAATATATAAAGAGTTCTTACAAGTCAGTGATTAAAAGATAAATAACCCAACTTATTTTTTAAAGATCTTATTCATTTATCTTTAGAAGGGAAGGGAAGAGGGAGAGAAACATCAATGTATGGTTGCCTCTCACACGTTCCCTGCCAGGAACTGGCCTGCAACCCAGGCATGTGTCCTGATTGGGAACCAAACAGCGATCCTCTCGTTCACAGGCCTGCACTCAATTTACTGAGCTACACCAGCCAGGGCAAAGAACCCAACTTAAAATGGGCAAAAGATCTTAATAAACTTTTCTCTGAGGATGATATACAAATGGCAGAAAAGCATATTAAGATGTTTGACATCATTGCTCATCAGGGAAATACAAATGAAAACCACAGATAGATACCACTCCATATCCACTAGGATGGCTAGAATCAAAACATAAGAAATTGATGTGGTGGTGAATATGTAGATAAATCAGAACCCTCATACACTGTCATTAGAAATATACAATAACACAGTCACTTTGAAAGATTTTGGCAACTTCTGAAAATATAAAACAGTTACCATATAACCCAGCAGTTTCATTCCTAGTCATATTCCCAACACTAATGAAAATATATATCCACACAAAAACTTATATATGGTTGATCATAGCAGCATTATTTACAATAGCCAAAAGTGGAAACAACCCAAATGACCATCAGCTGAACACATAAACAAAATGTGGCATATTCATCATGAATAATGAAGTACTGATACATGCTACAACATGGATGAACTTTGAAGATACTATGATAAGAGGGGAAAGCCAGTAACAAATACAAGGGAGAACAAAAAACAAAACACAGAATTGTCTTCAGGAAGATGGACCCCTTGTAGTACAGGTTTCCCCCGCTAGGTTAATGTTCTAGGAAGCCATCTGTAGTGTACACTCCTCCAGTGTACAGCTGGCATTATTGTGAGAGGCTGCATTCGGCTTCAGTGAATTTTTTGAAGATTCAAGGTGTTTTCCCATTTTATGATGGATGATTTATGAGCACACCTGCCCACATCTTGCTAGTGTTCAGCAGTTTTTGTCCCCAAATGGTGTGACTGCTATGACTCACCCTCCCTATTCACCCATCTTGCCCTGGAAAAAGTCCTCAAAGGGAATCATTTTGTCGATGTGGAAAAGATGAAACAAAAACTGTTAAAACCACTAAAATGCATCAAAATTGATGTATTCCAAAACTGCTTTGAGCAGTAGAAAAAAATATGTATTGCATCAAATGGATAGTACTTTGAAGGTGACTGAAATTGAAACATGTAAGAGTACATACACAGATGTGCAGGCAACTGTACTTAAACGACAATAAAATAACTTTTTCTCAATGTTGCTTCTTTTTTCTTTTTATTGATTATGCCATTACAGTTGTCCCATTTCCCCCCCTCCATTCCGCTCCACCCTGCACAGCCCCTCCCCCACCATTCTGCCCCCTTTAGTTTATGTCCATGTGTCACAAGTTCTTTAGATTCTATATTTCCAATACTACTCTTGCCCTCCCCCTGTCTATTTTCTACCTACCGTCTATGCCATTTATTCTCTGTACCTTCTCTCCCCTTCTCCTACTTCCACTCCCCTGTTGCTAACCCTCCATGTGATCTCCATTTATGGCTATGCTCCCAATCTAGCTGTCCTCTTAGTTTGCTTTTGTTTTAGGTGTGGTTATTAATAACTGTGAGTTTGCTGTCCTTTCACTGTTCATATTTTTCATCTTCTTTTCCTTAGATAAGTCCCTTTAACATTTCCTATAATAAGGGCCTGGTGATGATGAACTCCTTGAATTTGACCATATCTGAGAAGCACTTTATCTGCCCTTCCTTCCATTCTAAATGAAAACTTTGCTGGATAGAGCAATCTTGGATGTAGGTCTTTGGATTTCATGACTTGGAATACTTCTTTCCAGCCCCTTCTGGACTGTAAGGTCTCTTTTGAGAAATCCACTGACAGTCTGATGGGAACTCCTTTGTAGGTGACTGTCCCCTTATCTCTTGCTGCTTCTAGGATTCTCTCCTTCATTTTCATCTTGGCTAAGATAATTCTGATGTGCCTTGGTGTGTTCCTTCTTGGGTCCAACTTCTTTGGGACTCTCTGAGCTTCCTGGATTTCCTGGAAGTCTATTTCCTTTGCCAGACTGGGGAAGTTCTCCTTTATTATTTGTTCAAATAAGATTTCCACCTGTTGCTCTTCCTCTTCAGATATTGGAATGTTTCAAGATGTCCTGGAGGTCCCTAAGCCTCTCCTCATTTTTTTGAATTCTTGTTTCTTCATTCTTTTCTGTTTGGTCATTTTTTTCTTTCTTCTAGTCCACTCCCTTGATTTGAGTCCCAGTTTCCTTTGCATCACTATTGGTTTCCTGTGCATTTCCCTTCATTTCAATTAGTCTAGCCTTCATTTGTTCCTCTACTTTGTGACTAAAATCAACCAGTTCTGTGAGCATCTTGATCACCAGTATTTTGAACTGTGCATCTGATAGATTGGCTATCTCTTGGTCACTTAGAAGTATTGGCTCTGGGGCTTTGAGCTGTTCTTCTTGAGCAATAATATTTCAGTCTGTTTGCACCTGTTGTGTATGAGGGGCGGAGCCTTAGGTGTTCACCAGGACAGGGTGACCCAGTTGCTGGGTTGTGATGCTGTATATGGGGGCGGGGTCAGAGAGGGGCAATGGCGTTTGCTCAGCTCTCTCTCATATTTCGGTCCCCTCTGCCGTTTCCCACAAGCAAACTGGGCCCCCCTGGTGCCGGCTCCTGGGGGTGTGTGCCTGTGCACCCTCCAGGACCCTGTGGGTCTCTCCAACAAACTCTCTGTGAACCTAGGAGCTTCTCCTGGCACCTCGACCCTGAAAGTTTTTTTAGTTGGTGCTTTTAGGCTTTAATTCCCATCACTGGGGCCCTAGCCTGTCTCGATGCTTGCTCCTTTGCCGGGTTTATCTGAGTGTGAATGTCTGACCATAGTCAGTGCCCCCACTGGGTCTGCCTGTTGCCACCTGACATCTGGGATCTGCCAACCAATGCCTGCATGCCTGGGATGGTCCAGGAGCCACCACTTTTTCCTTCCAGGACCCCTCTCCACCAGCTGCTGACTCCACCCCTCTTACCCATCTGGATGAACGGTTCATTGTTGGACTCCTGTACAGTTCAATTTTCTGTGTTTTGGGTGCGTTTTTGTTACTAAACCTTTGTTGTCTTTAAACTTGGTTGTGCAAGGAGGCACAGTGTTTCCACCTACACCTCCATCTCGGCTGGAAGTCCAATAAAATAACTTTTAAAAAAGAATACATACAGTTTTTTAAAATAATTTTTAAAGATTTTATTTATTTATTTTTAGAGGGGAAGGGAAAAAGAGAGGGAGAGAGAAATGTCAATGTATGGTTGCTGCTCATGGGTCCTCTGATGGGAACTGGCCTACAACCCAGGCATGTGCCTTGACAGGGAATCGAACCGCGATTGTGTGGTTCGCAGGCCCACACTCAATCCACTGAGCTACACCAGCCAGGGCAATACATACACAGTGTTTTAAAAATAAATTAGGTTTTCTTGTGTCACCTCAGTATATATAATTTTATTCATATGAAATGTTTAGAACATGGAATTCCAAAGAGGCAAAGTAAATTAATAGTTGCTTATGGCTGAGGGCAGGAGCCATGGGCACAGAGGAATGATCGCTAAAGGGTAGAGTTTCCTTCTGAGGTGTGGAAAATGTTCTAAAATAGGCTGTGATGATAGGTGCACATATCTGTGAATATACTAAAACACATTGAACTCTATACTTAAAATCTGTGAATTGTATGTTATGTGAATTATGTCTCAATAGAATTGTTTTAATTTTTTATTTAATCTTTATTGTATTTTTCCCATTACCATTTAGGCCCCTTATATACACCATGTCCATGAGTCTTTTATCCTTTTTGCTCAACCCCTCCCCCCCCAACCCCTCCCTGCAACTAGTTGTCATCTGTTCTCCATCTATGAGTATGTCTCTGTTTTGTTTGTTAGTTCAGTTTGTTCATTACATTCCACATATGAGTGAAATCATGTGGCATTTGTCTTTCTCCAACTGGCTTATTTCACCTGGCATAATGTTTTCCAGGTCCAATCATTCCTTTCCAAATAGCAAAGTTTTCTTTTTTATGGCCAAGTAGAATTCCTTTGTGTAAATGTCCCATAGTTGTTTATCCACTCATCTACTGATGGACACTTGGACTGCTTCCATATCTTGGTGATCGTAAATAACATTTCAATGAACATAGGGGTGCTTATGTTCTTTCAAATTAGTATTTTGTGTTTAAAAACCCTATGTGAGCCCTGGCTGGTGTGGCTCAGTATGTTGAGTGCCAGCTTGCAAACTGAAAGGTTGCCAGTTTGATTTCCAGTCAGGGCACATGCCTGGGTTGCAGGCTAGGTTCCCCTGTCACACCATTGTTTCTTTCCCTCTCTTTCTCCTTCCCTTCCTCTCTTTCAAAAAATAAATAAATAATTTTTTAAAAAATCTTATGTGGTAGGCAGAAGAAAAACAAAAAATACAGCACATTATGTGGAACCCAGTAAATGCTTATTAAGTGGCAGCTGTTATTATATTATTATTATTCTAATACCATCATTTACTATATTCCTCTGACAAATTTAGTTTATCCAGTGCAAAATCAATCCATGAAAAATTTAAACTACCTGAAAGAAATTAAATGTGACCAATAAATCCTAATGATGTTTAAGAGAATAATCTTTGGAACCAGACAACTATGGATTTACCATCACTCACATATGACCTTGGGCACATTAATGTCTTTGTTTCCTTGTCTGTAAAATGGAGGTAATAATAACACCCAGCTCATATAAATATTGTTAAGACTGCGTAAATTAAGGTATGTGCTAAAGTAAAAGTGGAACATAATAGTTCTCAGCAAAAATTATATCTTCCTTTCTCAAGCCAATTTCCCACATGTTCTAATCTCTCCAAAAGCTCTTTTTGATTTTTATATTCTTAGAATGTTTACTTTAAATGTTAAACTTTTTCCGGAAGTAAAAAGCTTCCAATAAATGGTTCACTACTTCAATATTTTCAGCTGTCAAAACATCAGTTATTTCAAAGACTACATTCTTATTCTCATTGCCCTCTACTGATAACTTGTTGATGGGTAAAGTCACTGATGCTGGTTGAGTTAGTACGTATTCTTCATTTTAATCAGCCAACTGTGTATCTTTGCTTTTGTCTTGGCTACTGGTAAAAAAAAAATCAGCCATTGAAAAGTCAATAAAATAGATATGACTCAATAATATGTCTATCAACCTTAGAAATGGAAACTACTACCAGCTGATTCAAGATTGTGTTATTGTGAAGTCTTCCACTCCTAAGGGTTTTTTTTTTTCAAGTTTACTGAAAATTGGTGACCTTATGTAACTAAAGAAAAAAGTAAGATCTTAAAGAATATGTCAAGATGTGCTTGGAAATCAATACATAGTTACTTTTAACAGAAAGAAAAGAACACAAACCTCCACAAAAACACTACTGGGACAAATCATGTTCTTCGTTCCAGGGATTAAAGAGAAGAACGATTTTGTCACAACTATATATCATCCATCCAGATGTGTGACTTTTTTCCCCAATCTGTGAAATCTAAAAATTTCATTCTATAAACTATAAACACATTCACTGAATTTAAAGATAACCATACGTACTTTTGCCATCAAACTTAAATTGTATACTACGGTGGAATAAAATACATTTGTATTCCTTACAACTTTATTCAGATATTCAGAATAGGAATTGGCTATAAAATTCTCAGATTTCCTTTATCACTTCCAAGTTATGTGTTGGCTCTTGGATTTTAACTGTTTTAAACTAACAGAAACATTTATAAAAACAAAACACATTTCAGGCAGTTTTAGGGAAACCTCTGCCCTGTGGCAAGTCTCTGTACTGGAAATGGCACATACCAAGTTCCTTATTTCTTTGCCAAGGTGTAAGCACGTGCCAGGCTAGTATGGGAATTTAAATCCTCAAAAGAAATGTCATGAAGTTGCTTCTGAGAACAAGTTGATGTGAAAGTCATAGAGATTATTCCTGAGAGAAAGATCTTTTCAGTTTCACTCTGACCCACACAAGTTAATAGTATTATTGCTTCCCAGTCTTCCTGTGCCCAATTTTAATTCATTGGGCCACATTCGCAGCCTCAGATTTACTCTATGCTCTCCTTGGCTTTATCTTCTCTGAAATGCCTCTGTTCATTCCTTTAGTGGACCATGCCAATATCACTGCCATGCAGGTGGTTTCTCTCTCAAAGTCCTCAAGGTCACTTCATCTTGCCCCACCATTATGCCAATACCTTGAACACTTTCTTTATGTTAATAGGTAATGTCATGAGAGCTAACATTGATTGAGCCTTTACTATGCACAAAACACCATTCCAAGTACTTCATATGCATTACCTTAATTGATCTTCCCGACAATCCCAAGTGGAGTTTATTATTAGCTCCCCTTTACCAAGGAAACTTAAGTTCAGAAAGGATAGATGAAGATGGCATCCAAAGCAAAGAAGGAAGCCCCTACCCCTCCCAAAGCTGAATCCAAAGCAAAGGCTTTGAAGTCAAAGAAAGCACCAATCTACCAGAGGTCACCCACCTACCAAAGGCCTAAGACACGGGGCCTCTGAAGGAAACCTAAATATCCTCAGGAGAGTGCCCCCAGGAGAAACAAGCTTGACCACTATGCCATTTTCAAGTTTCCCCTGACTACTGAGTCAGCCATGAATAAGACAGAAGACAACAGCACACTTGTGTTCATTATGGATGTCAAGGCCAACCAACACCAGATCAAATAGGCTGTGAGGAAGCTCTATGACATTGATGTACATGAACACCCTGATGAACACCCTGATCGGGCCTGATGGGGAGAAGAAGGCATATGTTCGACTGGCTCCAGACTAGGATGCTTTATATGCTGTCAACAGAATTGGGATCCTCTAAACTGAGTCCAGCTGGCTAATTCTAAATATAAAAATGTAATACTAAAAAAAAGATAGGATACATGTTTGTAGCATATATGGTACATGTTGTTTGCCAAAGTACACAGAATTGGAAGTAGCAGAGTTGCTGTTTGTACTCAGATTTTATTATTCAATGTGTTATACAATACTGTCTCATTCACTTTTAATGTTTTGCCCAATTTTAGATGAAAAACACAGTATCTTATTTTAATTACATTTATTGATTTCTACTTCAGCAGAAACAAACTGCTTCATGAAATATGAGACATAAGATACATTGCATATGTCTTTTTTTACTGTTATAGCATATTTTATTTAGGTAATTCAATGGAATTAATTTTTTAAATTTAGTTTGTTGTTCAAGTAGTTTCCTGTCTTTTACTCCCATCCCAGCCTACCCCTCCAAGTGCTCCCTACCTCCCTCCCATTTCCACTCCCTTAGTTTTTGTCCATGTGTCCTTTATACTTGTTCCTACAAATCCTTCCCCTTTCCCCCTGAAATTCCCTCCCCTCTGGTCATTGTCAGCCTGTTCTCTATTTCAGTATCTTTGGTTATATTTTGCTTGCTTGTTTGTCTTGTTGTTTAGCGTCCTGTTAAAGGTGAGATCATATTGCATATGTCCTATTTGATTTGTTCTATTTTTAAAATAAAATCAAATCTAGAAAATTAGAGATTAGAGTTTAGGAGAAATAAAGAAGATATTACTGGGTAGTGTGCCTGATAAATTAACAGCATGGCTTTTCTTGCTCCCCAGAGGAACAGTTGAATTTTGGTCCTCCATGATTTTTCCAGAACTGCTGCTATAGGAAGCTGTAGAGGTCTCCTTCTCAATAATGATTCTCAGTGCTGAGCCCTACCACTGACACCACTGCTCTCCAAACTGCAGTACCAAGTATTCCACCTCCACCACAATTACTGATATCCAAGGCCCTGCCACCTCAAACTACACGTATGTTTCAGAACTGCAGTGCTCTTCCAACATGAAAATACAAAGTACAAAGTGAAGTCTGTACAAGTATTTTTCCCTAGTCTGAAAGAGTTAACCTTCTTTTTGAACTCTCCAGACCATTTGACTCTCAAACCTCCCTCTTAAGGTTGGTTAGACTAATCTTAGTTATTTTTTAGGACTAGACTAGATGTTTTAAACTTTACTTCTAGAGTCAAATGTAGAAATTCCAGTCAAACTATAGTGCTACAAGGCAAATGAAGATGCTTCTTTGAAAACCTTCATATTGTTCTTCTTTATTTTAACATTAGTTTCCAAAAATGAAAAATTAGGAGCTCTATTGTAATTTTTTTTTCTTTCTGTCCCCAAAGTTCTGACAACATGAGTGCATGTTCCTTGCAAGGCAAGATCTCCTGAATCCAAAACTAACTGGTCTATTTAGATGGGCTGTGAACATAGTTCACCTCCTGGCTGCCTCACTTTCTTAAAGGAACTGCCTGAACTCTATAGGTATTTGAGTTTGTGACTTTGAATCTAGGATTTTTAACCCAAAATTTGTTTATAGTTGACTTTAGAACACCTGGAACTTCTGATTTTATTTTTGCAGGGGGCCATTTACTGGAACATAAAAGAGCTGTTAGCATACTCCTACTCAAGGATAAGCCCACATAATAGGAGCAAAGTCCTGACTAGCACTCCAGGGATTAGTAGATACAATATCTAAGACATAGCAAGTGCTCTGTAAATATTTTGTGAATGTATGAAAACATTTTTTCTTTCTTTTCATTAGTGTCAAATGAGATGAGAGAAAAATGCCAAGTGATTTTTCAGTAATTAATGCAGTTAGCACCAGTAAAATTAGGACATTTTTTCTGAAGTTAATTGATCATACATGTTTCCTCTGGGAGTTACCTAACCAAATCTTTGCCCATTTTCCTATGGGGACATTTATATTTTTCTTGCTGCTTTTGAAAAGGGTTAGGGTGAGGGTCACTTCATATATTAATTCTTTTTTTTAAATATTTTATTTATTTATCTTTAGAGGGGAAGGGAAGGAGAGAGGAAGGAAACATCAATGTATGGTTGCTTCTGGTGCATCCCCTGCAGGGAACTGGCCTCTGCCGGAAACTGGCCTGCAACCCAAGCATGTGCCCTGACTGGGAATCGAACCACGATCGTCTGGTTCGCAGGCCTGCACTCAATCCACTGAGCTACACCAGCCAGGGCCCATATATTAATTCTTATATCTCTTTTTTCTGGTCATTCACCTTTTTATTTTATCTGTGCTTTTATATAAGTCACTTTAATTATTTTAATGCAGGAAGAGCACTGCAGTTTTGAAACACAATCGATAATGATGATGATGACAATAATAATATCAATAGATCTGCATTACTGTATTATTTTCACTACACTGTGGACAATGGTAATGATACAACAAACAATCGAAGTACCCAGCTGCTGGAATTACACTGATGACAGATGAAAGTGCTTAGGAAACAAAGAATGTAAATTTCTGCCCCCTCTCAGTTCAAGATTCCTTACAAAGAAAAGGTAGAGAAAAAATATAAAACAGGTGAGACCACATATATTTCTATCCACAAAATTTCTATACTAGCTTAAACCAAATTGATGGATATAGAGACAAGTAGGCAGTGCCCAGAATCTCCTGGAGTCAGCAGACTCCAGCTAACTCTTGTATAAAAAACACCAAATGTGTTCCTGATGGTCTCGTCACTTTGTCAGTGGCATAAATCCTACCAAAATTCCTTTCAATGTCTTTCCCCTAAGCAAAATTAACTTGGCCAAGTGCTGTTTTGCCTTTTAATCATTCTTTACTTCCAGGACTAGCAAATTTTTCTATAAAGGAATAGACAGTAAATAGTTTTGTTTTCACTTCATCTTCTTCTCTACCCTCTCCTTCTACCCCTCTTGTTCTTTTTTAAAATTTTTAAAATTGTTCAACTGCAGTCGTTCCCATTTTCCCTCCTACCACTCTCCCCCACTCCACCCACCACACCTCTCACACTCAATCCTCCCCCCCCCCGATTGTCTTGTTCTTATTCACAACCATTTTTTCATTTTGTAATGGCATTAGCTTAGTTGATCAATATTCTATTATATATAATTTTCTTTATTTTCTGTCAATGGACACAGGTTGTTTCTATATCTGGGATACTGTGAATAATGCTGCAATGGACATAGGAGTACAGATATCACTTTAAGATACTGATTTCATTTCCTTTGGAAAAATATCCAGAAGTGTATTTGCTGAGTCATATGGTAGCTACATTTCTCAGTTGTTGAGGAACCTCCATACTATTTTCCATAGCAGTGGTGCCAATTTACATTCTCAATTAACAGTGTAGAAGTGTTCCCTTTTCTCCACATCCACACCAATATTTGTTATCTTTATTTTTTATAATACCTATTATAACATTTTTGTTTTTAAGAGTATTTTATTTTATTTTTTGAAATATTTTATTTTATTTTTAAACATTTCTTATTGTTGTTCAAGTACAGTTTTATGACTCCCCCCACCCCTCCCCATCACCCCAACCCTCTCCACCTCCCTCCCCTATTTCCGCCCCCCCTTGTTATTGTCCATGTGTCTTTTATAATCATTCTAACAGTTTTTAGACAATATCACATTGTATTTTTCACTTGCACTTCCCTGTTTGTCATTTGCATGGGCTGGGAGGTGAGGGGTATGGGTAGGTGTTGGTCAAAGGGTGCAAATTTCCAGTTATAAGATGAATGAGTTCTGGAGACCTAACACACAGCATAACAGTGATAGTTAATAATGATGTGCTGCACACTTCAAATGTCCTGAGACAGTAGATCTCAAGTGCTCTCACCACCAAAAAAGGTAACTATGTGAGATGATGGATTTTAATTAGCTTGATTGTGGTAATCATCTCACAATGTATCAAAACATCATGTTTTACATCTGACATATGTAAAATTTTTGTCAATCACATCTCAATAAACCTGAAAAAATTCCATAGTGTTTCAATATATATGAGGCATCTCTGAAAAATAAAATGGAGAACAAGTGGATAAAATTGCCCCACAAGTTGAGAAAGGAAACACTTAGAAAATGCAATTACTGAAGAAAATGCTGCATATGTCTCATCAAAATGCATCACAAAGGATGACTACAGTGTCTGTGAGAGAAGTTGCTGATCTTTCACATATACCTGACCAGTTTAGAATGTATATGAATTTCATCAATATTATTCTGCTATTGTTAAAGTTGATTTTATTAAATGTGAATAGCAATAATGACATTATAGGAATATATCAACTTTGTCCAAAGCAGATCAATCTATCTATAAACCTTAATGAATTCAGAAAAAATCGGTAAAATTGGTAAATTAGTACCTATCCATGGAATTTTCTACTTTTCAACGGACTATTTTGATATCACATTGGGCACTAGGCAATGCTCTAATATATGCTAGCTAAGTAGACGGAAATAGAGTGAAATTGGCAAGGGAGGGGCATGGGCAAACCTCATTCACAGCTAATTTATGTTTTTCAGAAATAGCGACTGAGCAAAGTCATGTGAGCTTCCTATGGCAACAGAGAGCCTAAAATAACTTTGTTTAAATAAAATAAAAATTTCATTTTGCACCTCCAGAGTCATAGGGCATTTCATTTCTGGAAGCAGCCTCTCAGGTATAGGGTAGGCACTGTGTGAAAATTCTGAAGTCACATTCAGATAATTAGCAGCATTTTCTCTCTTACATTGTGTTGCTTAGAAACACACAATGACTCACATTTCTCTTGCAATGCCATTTGTTTGTCCCACCAATCCATTAGCATGTTCTAGGAAAGTTATTGTTCTTGTATAAAAAACCTAAGACAACAACTCCCAAAGCCAAATCGATGGGACTGGTTTGTTATAAAACCTAGCTGGCCAAATATGGCTTGGCTATGCTCATTAATAAAACAAGCCTGAAATGAGCACTTAGTAATGGGCCAAAACACCTTGCCAGCTCTCTGGTCATTTTAATCATTAAGAATGACCACCAAGGAAATTCCTACTGTCTCTCTCTTTGTGGACTGTAAGCCTCACAAAGAAGCAAACAGGGATTATGCCTGTTTTGCTCTCTCATCCTTCCTTTCTTACATAGTTCTTGGCAGCTAACTGATAACTAATACAGTTTTTGAATAAATGAATCACGCATTGAATCATCAAATGCTTGCTTTGGTGTTGATATCAGGGGAAAGTTCTTTGTCATCTCTGAAGTCATCCTTAACTCTAGGTTCCTTATTTATTTAATTTATTAAAATATTTTATTTATTTATTTTTAGAGAGTAGGGAAGGGAAGGAGAAAGAGGGGGAGAGAAACAGCAGTGTGTGGTTGCCTCTTGAGTGCCCCCTACAGGGGACCTGGCCTACAACCCAGGCAAGTGCCCTGACAGAGAATCAAACCAGTCACCCTTTGATTTGCAGGCTAGCACTCAATCCGCTGAGCCACACCAGCCAGGGCTCTAGGTTCCTTTCTTAAATTACAAAGAGATATTACAGCTTTATTAAGGTTTAACTGATATACAAAAATCCTCACATATTTAATGTATACAACTTGGTAAATTTGGACAATACATACACCATGATACCATCGCTACAATCAAAGTAAAGTTCCTTTGATTACATAGAGGAAAGAAAAAAAATAAAGCAAAGACATAGATATTTATCTTATCATAGAGACATTAAGTTTAACAACATAAATGGCAATGTAAACTCAGAAATTGTCTCTATCTAAATGTATTTGGAGAACCAAAATACACAATAAGTTAGTAAAAAGAAAGTTAAGTTGTAAAGCATGTACAGATAAGGCGAAATGAAATTTCTCCTTTTGATAAGGTGTTTTATTCAAAGATTTTTTGTTCATTCAGGCTTTGCTGATAAGCAATTCCAAGTTCCATCTCCAAAGAGATCAATCACATTTAATGTGTTCATTGGCACAGTGACATGCCTCAAGCAAGTAGGTAGAAAATGACTTTGCCAATGTCAGTGTTTTTGCAAAGCTCTGAATGATATTACTTAATGGCAATGCTAAAACACATGATAGGTGTGTTTCAGCTGAAGGAATTTCTTCCAATTAACTTAAAATAATTAAATGGGTAGTCAAGTTTGTTTCCATATGCGTATATTAAGTAGGTTCCCTGAAATCCTATGTGTATTCTGAAATCAGTTACACTCTGTAATATTTTTGTTCAATGTTGGGAAAATGGAAAGTGACTTCAAGAGTATGTTACCTCAAGCCCGTATTAGTCACTATTATATAGAGAATAATGGTTGCCCAAAGATTTCCAAGTCCTGATTTTTAGAAACTACACATGTCTCACCTTACATTACAAAAGAAACTTTGCAGGTATGATTAAATTAAGGATTCTGAGATCCGGAGATAATCCTATATTATCCAGGTGAGACATATCATTGCAACTGCTCTTAAATGGGGACAAAAACCAGAGAGCTGGTATCATAAGAAAAACTCCACCAGCTATTTCCGACTTCGTGAAAGAGGGTCACAAATCAAGTCAGGTGGGAAGTGTCTAGAAGCTGAAGAAAGGCAAGAAAACTGATTCTTCCCTAGAAAGGAGCCTGCCAGATGGAGCACAGGCCTGCCAACACTGATTTTAGCCCAGTCGAAACCCACTTTGCTCTTCTGAACTCCACAACCATAAGATAACTGCAAGATAATAAAATGTTATTGTTTTAAGCCACCTGCTTTGTGGTAATTTGTTACAGAAGGCATAAGGAAATAATATAGTGACTCTCCTAGAATCACAAAAAGAATATAGATTTAAGCAAAGAAGGAAAATGATACTCCACATGTTTTCTGTAACAAGTCCTGGACAAACACAATTGTCAACCAACTAGGGATGCTTTCTTGAGGACTCAAAAGAGCCTATAAAGCTGTGAGAGTATGTTAAATCTTATCAGTCAAGAAAAACATATAAACCATTATTTCTGACTATATTGGAGAAAGCAATTGAAGTGCAATAGAGTGAGCCTTTAATTTATCTGCTAAATAACAGGTTTACTAGAGCATTTTCCAGAAAGAGGAAAAGAAGCTGTGGAAAGGAGCTTCTGTAGAGATGGTGCTATATCTTCGTGAACTTGACGACTCAGATTAGCCGAATGCAGCTCAAACTGCATAAACAATTGCATAAAAATCAAGCATGATATAATGCAAAATAAATTGATATATTCCTTTCTCAGATGAAGAAATGGTAGATATAAAAGCAGGTATTTATATGTTTAGTCTGAGGTATAGATGAAATCAAAATCTCTTAATATGAATCTAGGAAGCCTTCATGGAGGAGGGAAGGAGTGTATTGCAGCATGCTAGAAGAAGGTTACCATAATATTATAGGTGTAATCTGATACAACCAAAAGGCAAGAATAAAATGAGCACCACCAACAGAAAAAAAGAGCAAGAAAACACAGTTATTAGATATTAATCCATTCAAAATTTTTTGGTCTATGAGAAGAAGCCATTATACTTTAAGGCTAGGATAGTCATGAGGTTGTTTATAAGACAGTAAGAGAACTATTACCTGGAAATACATGTACATGGAATCCCATCACCTGAATAATATGCTGCATCTCATTCCCCCAAAATATATTTATTTTAACTGATTCTTAAATGAACATAGATATTTAATTTTGTAGTTAAGTAAATAAACCTTAGCTATTCCTCTAAAAAATTCTGCTATGAACTCTTTAAGCTATTCCCTAAAGAAAACTTTAAGGAATTTTGGAGTTCATTGGCAGTAAATGTATTCAAAATGTCAGAGATAACCTAATATGTTTGATTTATGTTCAAAGTAGGAAAGTATCTGACTAGAGACAGGAGAGTCAAGTGGAAATAGCATCTGCCTGTGATGAAGGAGATCTGGGTTTTAGTTCTGACACTGCCACCACTTGGCTATGCAATCTTCAGCAAGTCATTTCCCCCCTCTGGGTCTTTTATGTCTCTTGAAATTGAGGAGAGTTTAAATAAGTTAAGAAAATATATATGTGGAGACTTGGCCAGTGTGGCTCAGTTGGTCGGAGCATCAGCCTGTAACAGAAAGGTTGTGGGTTTGATTCTCAGTCAGGGCACATACCTAGGTTGCAGGTTTGATGCCTGGTCTGGGTACTTAAGAGAGGCAGCCAATGGATGTTTCTCTCCAGTGCTGATGCCTCTCTATCTCCCTTCCTCTCTCTATAACAGCAATGACAAAAATGTCTTTGAGTGAGTATAAATACTATATATATATATGGAGAAAGCATGTTTCCATGAGCTCCTATTTCAACCACCACAGATACTCGTAATAGATCCTGGCACCTTTTACCCTGAACCTCAATAAAGCCTCACAATCCTCAACTCAGCAAACCAGGCAACTGCTACCAGATCATCAGTGTCAATATGCAAAGTGAAACTTATTTCCCTTCCTTGAAAATAATCTTTAAAATGCCTTACAGCCCAAGAACTTATGTTTCTATGCTTTTTTGATTTAATGATTCCTGTTCTAGTTACCTAAAAATAGACTTGACAAATAGACAAAGCCAAAGGGGGTATGTTTGAGGGTGGAATGTGGGGATGGGTAGGGTGAGGGGCATGGTGGGGTGAAATGGAGAAAATTGTACTTGAACAACAATTTAAAAAGAAGCAAGCAAGCAAAATATAACCAGAGATGCTGAAATGAAGAACAAACTGACAGTAACCAGAAGGGAGGGGGGGAGACGGAAAAAAAATAGACTTGATATGAATGGATCTTTTTCTGCTATTTCACTGACTCACTTCTAAGAGTTCCTTTACAATCTCTTACAAAATTCAGAATCAGAGAAAGATTTTGTATTATAATTACAATGGTTTATAGGGATGTTTCTTGCACTAATAAAAAGAAGACAAGCTGCAGAGAATCAGAGGACAGGTGATTTAGGTGAATCTTGGCCTTCATTTGTCTTCATCATTCTACTGAAAGTAGATAGCAATGGAATGATTAGCAGAACAATGACTTGAGAAAGAAATTAAATGTGTCTGGAAAGCTGACATTTAGTTCAACTATAAAGTTCACTAGAAGCAGGAAAACAACATGACCAAGAAATAAGAAGGCAGTCCTATATGGTGGAAAGATTATGAGTTCTGTAATCAGGCAAGCATAAGTTCAAAAAACAGCTCTGCCACTTGAGATGTGGGCAGCATTAGCAAGTCACTGAATTTCTCTTGAATGTATGTCTTTATAGGTAAAAGCATACATAGTAACTATCTCAGGGGGTTGCTATGAAAATTAAATGATATGAGTTGATTAAGGTCAGTGGAAATGTCCAGCACATCACTTGACATGTAGTAAGTGCTCAATAAATGTCAATTTCCTTCCTTCTTTCCTTTCTTCCTGAAGAGAAAACAGAATTTAAAGAGCCTTTCCTTGCATTCTTACTTCCTGAGGTAAATGTTTTAAATTTAGAAATAATTATTAGAAACTAATTTTGATGTAAAGAAATCACTGTCAGATTAACTGCTGCTTGTAGAGCCTTTCTGCATATTTATCTCAAGAAGGAGATTAAAAATTAGAAAGGAGTACATCCTGTAGCTCAGCTCTGAAAAAGTCTGATTGAACTGGGATTTTTCTGATTAGACTAGTAACATAAAATTGTTATTTGGTAAAATGTAAAATTACTGGTAGTAATTCTACATCGAGCTGGATTAAAAGCCAAACAATAGTGTACACTAACTGACTTAGCTGGAGGAGAGATTTGAAAAATGTGACTTGTAGGCCTTATGGGTCAGATAATCAGAGGTGGGGGTGCAAAGCAGCTATCTGTAGAAAAGTAGCCTTGTCACGGGATACACTGCAGAGCTGGCCTGCAAGACCACTGAAAGCTTCCAGGATATATTTTGCTGTCTTAGAGGTTACTAAACAAAGTCAGGAACATAAGAGAAGAAAACAAAATAATGCAAAATCATGAAACCCTTTACCTCTTAAAAGGAATGGGAATGAAAATCAGCAATATTGGGACCTTTGAATTGCACTCCCATGCAGTTCCCAGTGCAGCACGGCCAGTACTGAAAAACAATCTCATCAATCGCCTAGGGAAACACGATTGTTCTTCTCACCCCTACTCCCATCTCAAGCAGCTTTGTCCTTGGCATCAGTATTTGCGCAGGCAAAAAATTGTAGTGCAATTTGAAGAACTGAGTATATTTTGGTAGCATTAGTGGGATTTTTAATCTCTTAGAAAATGGGTAGTTTTGTAAAAAAATAATTTCTGTCTATGGAAAAAGAACAGAAAATTGTTATTTAAATAATTTCCTATGCATAAGACTAAAATTGTACAAGGTTCCTTCCAGGGGTATCCAACCTTTTGGCATCTCTGGGCCACACTGGAAGAAGAACAGTTGTCTTTGGCCACACATTAAATCCACAAACACTAACAAAAAATGATGAGCCAAAAAATGTTTTTAAGTAAATTTACAATTTTGTGTGTGGCTACATTCATAGCCATCCTGGGCCACATGTAGCCTGTGGGCCACGGGTTGAACACTCCTGATAGTAAACCTTTAATGCCACTCAAAAGATACAGCAGGCACTCATAACTTATACATGCACAACTTATGAAGATGCAAATAAAGAAAATGGGAGATGAGCAACACAGAGGTAATGTTGATCTTACCCACACTTATTTGTCTTACACTACATCTGATGGAAAGTATTTTCCTTGCACAATTATAGACCTTTCAGACTCATACAAGGAGAACTGTTTTCAATGAAGGGAAGAACTGTTCTGGCTTATGAGACAGATGCACAGAATAAAGTGAACAAAATCTACTTCCCTATGATAATGAGGTTCCATTTCACTTTGGAACATCAACTATATTTCATACTCAGGCTAGCTGCTAACCTCAGGATGCAATCCCACAGAGAACTGCATGCAAACATACTGTTTTATTAACACATACATCATTTAAATGTTTATATATGTAGTGCAATAATTGTTATATGTGCTATTAAAATATTATAAATATACTATTAAAATAATATATAATTTTAATTTAGTTTCTTTTTCATCCCTCTTTGACTTCAGAAACATTTTGGGTGTTTCTCTTCCCCTTGGGGTGGCCAGTGCCCACTGGGACAGTGGGCCAGGGGACAATGGAGACTAGGAGGCCAGGACTGAGATGGTGGCTGGGGCCAATGAGGAAGAGTGCAGTGGGACTATGAGATTAAGGCCAAAGAGGATGATGAAGCCTTGGTGGCTGAGGCTAAGGAAGCAGCTGGGGTCAAGTTGTTAGCTAGAGCTGAGGAGGCAGCAGGTTAATATTGGGGCCCACAGCCCCACGATAGAGGAAGCACTCAGGGTCATGGAATAGAACCAGAGCTGGTAGAGCAGGAGCTAAAGCATCAGTCTGGGCCTCTCATTGGTTACTGTTGCACCACATCACTTCATTTTCTGCAGATTTTATAGAGCTACTCCCTGGAACAAACACATTAGAGAGGAAGGTTCTACAAAGTTCTTCAGTCAATTGTGTCTCTGCTTAGTAGACTCAGGCTAAAAATCCCAATAATATCTGGCTTCTTTAGGCACCTACAGATTCTGAGTAGGCCAAGCCCAACCCCTTTCTCAACCAGTCCCTTAGATCCTAAGCCTGAGCCTAGACATGACCACTAAGTATGTTCAGGAAAGACAGGTTTTAGACAGAGGACCTTTTGTCCTCCTCACTCAGGCCACCAGGATACACTGTGAGTGCACATGTCAGTGCAGACACAGGGTGTAGTATGTTTAGAGCACTTAGCAATGCCTGTAATTCAAGTGAATTGCCTAGAACTGGCTGAGCCATGGTCTGAGTTTTCTTGAGTGCTTGGCCTCACAAAATACAGACATGATATAAAAGAGCAGCTGCTGCTAAACCTAGAGACATGCTGAGTGGCTTCTGTGATCACCCCATGTTTCCTCATTAGTATCTTCTCAGCTACATCAAAAGAATAACATTCCAACATAAGGTTCGTGACAGCTGGCAAACTGTGCTATCCTCTTTCAAGTAAAACAACTATATGTGTATATGTATGCATATATACATACACAAGGTCTGGCACAATGATGCCCCTTTTTATTATAAAATCATTTGTTACAAAATCATAAGCATGTAATTCTGTAACATAACAGTATCACACTCAACCACAGCATATGCAATTTTAGGTGAAATGTTCTAATTACAACTATAAATTATTACACCCATATTATTTCCCTACCAACCACACTCAACCAGGTATTACTTCTGCTGTACCCTGTATATGGAAGATTTTAATAGTATTTATAAGGCCTTACTTAATATAATTTAGTGAGATCATGGTTTTTCAGAGCTTATATGCATAACACAGTAAACTCAAGAAGTTTAAGATATAATAAAACCCCCCAAAAAGCAATTTCCAGTCTCCAAATGTCAAGATATTATGATCATTACAGGAGAATTTGCTGTGGGTGATTATTTAGTGATCATGTTAACTGAATATTGTTAATCTCGGTAAATTCCAGAGCATTATTTAGACATCCTAGCTTTTTCCCCCCAAATTGTAATTACTCATTCTAGAAAAAGAGAAGACACAAGGGATGATATGAAAGCACAAAATAATTTCTCTTCAATAAATGGTGTTGGGAAAACTAGTTAGAAAAAAATTGGTTGGGAAACTTTTCAGGAAAAATGAAACTGGAGACTTATCTCACTCTAAATACAAAAATCAACTCAAAATGGATGAAAGCATAAAACTGCTAGAAGAAAACATAGGGGAAAGTGTTCTTGACATTGGTCTATGCCATATCTTTTTAGGATATGACCCCGAAAGTACAGTCAATTGAAAGCAGAAATGGACAAATAGGATTGCATCAAACTAAAAAGCATTTGTATAGCAAAGGAAATAACCAACGGGGTAAGAGACAATATACAAATATTTGTAAAACCATACAAAACTCATTAGCAAAAATTAAATAACGTGATTAAAAACAGTTCACAAACAACCCGATTAAATGTTTCTCAGAAAATACATACAAATAGCCAACTGGTACCTGAAAAAGCATTCCACATCACTAATCATCAGAAAAATTCAAATCAGAACCACAATGAAATATCAGCTCACAGTTGCTAGAATGCCTATTATCAAAAACAACAGATAACAAGTTTTGGCAAGGATATGGACAAAAGGGAAAGCTTCTATTCTACTCTTTTGGTCAGAATATAAACTGGTACAGTCATTGTGGAAAACAGTATGGAGATTCTACAAAAAAGTTAAAAGCAGAACTACTGTATGATCCAGCTATTTCACTCTGGGTATATAACGAAATAAAATGTAATCAGTATCTCAGATGTATATCTACACCCATATACATTGCAGCATAATTCACAATAGCCAAGATATAGAAACACCCAAGTATCTGTCAGTGAATCAATGGATAAAAAAGATGTGGTGTATATTATAATAATTGGATATTATTAATCTATAAGAGAAAAAGAAATCCTAACATTTGTGACAACATAGATTTACCTGTAGGATATTATGCTACGTGAAATAAACCAGACACAGAAAAACACATATTATATGATCTCACTTATATATACAATCAAAAAATAAAAAGTCATACTTAGAAAATAGGACAGTGGTTATCATGGACCAGGGAAGGTGGAGTAAATGGGGAGATGTTGATCTCAGTGTACAAAGTTGTAGCTATATAGGATGAATGATTTTAGAGATCCAACACACAGGTATGACTATACTTAATAATGCTCTAGTGAACACTGGAAGTATGGTAAGAGAGTACATTTCAGCAGCTCTCCTCAAACACAAAAAATGTTTACTATGTGAGAAGATGATGCCATTAACTTGACTATAGTATTACTTCACTATGTATGTGTATATCAAATCACCATGTTGTCACCTTAAATATATAAATAAACCCTGTTTAGAAATATATAAGTAGCTCTGACCAGCATGATTCAATTGGTTAAGTGTTGTCCCGCAAAGCCGAAAGTTGCCTGCTTTATTCCTATCAGGGCACATGCCTGGGTTGCAGGCCAGGTTCCTGGTTAAGGGTGCATGTGAGAAGCAACTGATTGATATTTCTCTCATACATTGATGTTTCTCTCCCTCTCTTTTTCCCTCCCTTCTACCCCTCTCTCTAAAAATAAATAAATAAAATCCTAAAAAATAAATAGATGACAACACTATGGTGGTTACTAAAGGGAAACAGGATGAGGGGTAGTAAAGAGGTAAGAGGGTCAAATATATGATGACGAAAAATGATCCGACTTTGGGTGGTGGGCACAGAATGCAATATACAGATCATGTATCATAGAAATGTACACTTGAAACCTATATAATCTTATCAACAAATGTCATCCCAATTAATTAAATAAAAAGAAAAAATAAGCTGTTAACCTAATGCAGACTCCCTTAAAATTAAAAATAAATTTAAAAAGAACCAAAAAAGTCATAAAAGGTAAAGTAAATATTCTTCATGCTAAGGTTGATTGTGGAGATGACAGTCATTGTTTTTCTGTTTCTGGCAAACACAGTTCAAAAATCTATTTCACTGCATAGGTAGCTGTCTCCTCTGTGTACCCATGTGAGCAAACATGCAGGTCATCATTCACATTACACCCTATACATTTTCCTTATGCTAATTATCACAGATATATTCAAATATTTTTTCTTTCTTAGTGTTTGTTTTAAAGTGTCTACCCTGGTAGATTTAAACTTCATAAAGTCAGCCCTGGCTCATGTGGCTAAGTGGATTGAGCGCCAGCCTGCAAACCAATGGATCACCAGTTCAATTCCCAGTCAGGGAACATGCCTGGGTTGCGGGCCAGGTCCCCAGTGGAGGGTGCACGAGAGGCAACCACACATTGATGTTTCTTTCCCTCTCTTTCTCTTTCCTTTCCCCTCTCTCTAAAAATAAATAAATAAATCTTTTTAAAAAATTATGAAGTCAGTAAATGTGTTTCATTTCCCATTTTATGCCTAGTCCTTAGTATAATGCTTTATTCCTAATAAATGCTCCAAAAATGTGTGTGGAGAGGGAGGGCTTGGGGGGAGGGAAGAAAACAAGGCTGGGAGGAAAGAAGGAACAAGGAAATAAGGTGGAGCCAAGGACATGAATATAAAAATTATTTAAATGGTGCAAAGTGACCTATGGATGAATAGGTTAATAATAGTCAATCTTTGTAACTTACGCAAAGAGCAATTTACATAGCAATGCATGGCATGTGTAGGGCACTTGGATTTGGTCCTAATATGTACAGTGGATATATGGACTATAACTTGTTTGTAGCAGTGTGCAACAGTCTTGGTCTTCTTATATTATAAGCTGTTTCCAAATGGATTCTGATCTTTTTTGTTTTTTATGAAAGTGTACCATCCAGAAATCTTTAAAGTGTGCATACCGTATATATTCAGTAGTGTTACTCAAAAACCTCAGAGTTATTCTTGACAATTTTTTATTCCTCACCATTTCATTTTCTTCCTCACCATTCTTCCTCACATTTCAAACCCATTGCCAAGTTTGACCAATATTGCTTCCTTGATATCTTCTAAATCTGTCTTCCCCTTAATCTCCTTTATCATAAGTCTACCCTAAGCAACATTTCCACCAGTGAACTGAAATAACCTCTTAACTGGACTTTCTGCTCTACTCCAGATCTTTCAATTCACTTTCTGTGTTTCTGTGTTGCAACTGGAGTGTTTCAAAATACAAAGATGGGTATGTCAGTTGCACATTAAGTCATTAGTGGCTCAACACTGTTAAAAACCACTTAGTTAATTCTGAGATCATGACCTACCAGGTACTGTATGCTATGACCTCCCCTAACCTTTCTAGCCTCCCCTTCCAGCACCGACATACTTACCCTCTACATTCCAGTCATTTTAGTCTGATTTTAGTTCCTTCAGTGCATTGTTCTATCCTTTCATCAGGTTGTTGTACAGACTGTTTCCTTCATCTAGAATGTTCCCACATACATACTCCTTTACCTAATCAGGCTTCATCATGTTTTTGGTCTCAGGTAAAGTAACATTTCTTTGATGTTACTTAAAATTTTCCACAGCCAACCTTTCTCTCTAGACTAAGTCAGGATAATTTTTAATATGTTTTGTGTACAATGAATAGCACATAGCTGATTATCAACAAATATTTTTGAAACAGGTAATGAATAAGTGCACTCAAGGAAATATAATTTTAACTATATTCATAAACATAGAGAAATTGTGTATAATCCCATTTTTAATCTAACATGGAAGATGTAGATTTACTCTTTTAATAAACTTCCTCTACAATTATAAAAGAATAGTAACATCACTATTTGTACTTGGAGACAATTTCTATGTAAAAATATTGAAACATTAGGGTTGTATTATAACCTTGTGATGAAACCAAGTTAATATGTTCTACGTCTTGCTCTCATCATCCAACCACCTTTAATTTGAATAATGAAATATCTCCATGAAGCCAAGACTTTATTCTGTGTTCACATGCCTGCCCATGGGAAAAGAGTGTGCATATCTATTCAAATGATATCATAAAATTAGGTGATATTATGGGCTGTGTCCAGGAATTTATTCACTGATCTACTGTGATAGAAAAATGTCCTCAGAGACTGTTTTTAAATGTAAAAGCCTTAGGTCAGTCTTAGTGGAAACAAAGCACCTTAATTGCCTTTTTTTAAAATAAAAATAAAAAGTGATTTCTCTCAGGCTCCTCTTGGCTAGAAAAATAACAAAGAAAATTTTCTTTATTTAATTACACATACTGTACCTTGTTCTTATTCTTAAATAAAAGGAAACATGAAGGTTGGTTAAGGATTATAGGCAGGAAAGTATGGATATTACTAGTACTGAATGATTATAGCCTAAGGTTAAGCCAAAAGAGAACCAAAGCAAATTAAACTACAACAAAGAAGATAAAATTCTTCTTTATCCTCTTTATAAAACATAGGGCAAAGCATTCACAAGACAAAGTAAAATAATTTGTGGAAACACTGTGGGCCCTTAACATGTAATACCAAAATGGCAAAAATAAGAAAACAAAATATGATCAATGACACTCAAATACGGAACAGGCTGACAGGGTCTAGAGGGGAGAGGGGAGAGAATCGTAGGGGAAAAGGGGAAGGACTCACATGAACAAGTATAAAGGACACATGGACAATAACTAAGGTGGGGGCGGAAATCGGAGAGAGGTGGGGAGCACTGGGCGGGGACCAGGCAGGGCTGGGAATATAAGACAGAAAACTGTACTTGAACAAGAATTAAATAAAAAAAATTTTAAAAAGCTTTCCCTACAGAAAAAAAAAAATTAAAAAAAAGAAAACTAAATAAGAATGTCTATCCCTCTTTTTAAAGAATATGAGTTAGTTATACTACTCCTAAAATTCTTATATGGAGACAGAAGATTTCAAATTTGCATTTTCTTGACTTTGGAATGAACTTTTAAAAATCCCCACTGGCCTTACTTTAAAAACTTGAAACTGAGTTATAGCCACCCTCACTCAACTCTCCCCACATCCGTCCCTTGGTCCATCCCTCAAAAAAGACCATTCATGATACTTTCCTTTCAAAGATTTTCCATAAACTTCCAGATTAATCAAAAAATGTTAGGAGGACGTGTAAGTTTTCTTTTAAACATAATTTTTAAAGTGTTCTAAGATCTGACCCCAGCTCAATTCTTGCCACGTCAACATTCAACTTGATGTAAAAAGTAAACTCTTTACAGTTTCCAAATAGATCATTTTTTTCTCTCACTTTTCTGCCTTTGTGCACATGCCAGGAATATCTTTAATTCTGAGGTTAATTCCTGTTGGTCTGGGAAGGGATTTAAGCGATTATCTTTTTTACTATCTCTGAAAAGCCTTCCTCAATACTCCTGTTTCAGGTAACTTGCTGCTCATATGCTCCAATGACAAAAATGAAAATAAATAAGCTTTATTTCTTTAAGTACAAGAAAAATTATTGCCATCAAGCATTTAAGAATATATAACTATATATAATAAAAAATATGACTTCACAGTGGGACTGAAAAGGCTATACATGTCATCTACTCAGCAAAGTTACACCAAAGAAAAGTTACTCCCACAGTGTAAGCTGAGCATGTTGGCAGGGAACAAGAGCAGCAATTTCCTCCATAGCAACAGCAGGAACTGATCATTCAAATGGGAATAGAGATAGTGATGGTGGTGAATGCTTCTGTGGTAAACACCATTGTATTTGTGCATTTGATCATTGAAGATCTAGATTTAACTGATACTTAAGACTGTAATCGTTTTCCTCCAAGAACCTGACACCTGAATTGGAATGTTTGCTCACCTCAGCTGCAATCTCATTCCTATCATTTGGCAATGGAAATAGCACTTAAATCAGCTAAGAGCTATGACACCATTTTCTCACTCAGAAGAAGGCATCGCTAACATTTCATTTCTAGTCAGTTTTTCAAAATTCTACATGACCCACAAAACTCTGTAAATGATTTAATCATGAAATTAGATTGAAATCTCAACTCCATGCATATTAATGACATCAATAGAGACAAGCGTGGCTCTAAAATTTTTATATCAGTGAAGTTTGGCATCAGTAATTGGTTGAGAGAAGTGGGAAGAAAGGCTAAAGGACTTGTCTTAGGCTGAGTTTGCATAGCAATGTTACTGCTTCTTACCTGTATATGTTTCTGAGGGGTGGCACTTGTGGGGTAATCTAACTAATATCACAGGATACTAAACCCTTTGCTCCAGATGCCTTGGTATAGCCATTGATTGCAAAAGCTATACCAAGCCTAATATGCAGCTCCTTAGAGGAACGATGAGCATATTTCTGAGTGTTGAGACCTGGATTCTTGCCTTAAATCTTCTGCAAAATTTTTAAGTGATGCTGAATAAATTATGTTCCCTCTTTGGGTTCCACTTTTTTTCTTCTAAAAAAATGGACCTTGGGTTCCATCATCTTTGGTTTCTTCCAGTTTTAATATTCTATGCTAGAAATGCATTAGTTTCAATGAGTTCCAGGGCTTTCTCTTTTGTAAATACCTAAATCTTGTCCCTAGATATTCAATGCCATGAATTTCCACATCCTAATATGCTCAGCAATAATAGTTAGCAACTACAAACACACACTATGTAACAGGTCCCGTGCTAACTGTTTTACATGTATTAATTCATTTGTTTCCCACAACAATCCCAGGAAGTCAGTGCTAGTATTATTACCATTTTTATATAAAGAAACTATGACTGAGAAATTTTAAGAAACTTAACATAAATCACCCAACTTACAAGTTACAAAATCCAGATTTGAACCAGGTTCATGTTCTTACCATTGTGCCATATTGCCTCAATAAATATAACAGGAGTAATACTGATGAGTATAACACCAATATAAGTTGAGTTATATTACATTTAATTAGTCTTACCACCACTGTGGAAATAAGTAGCATTAATAACATAACCCATATTATACACAAGAAATTAATCAGCTTCCAAATGTCATTCCCTAGCAGTTCAGCATTCTTTCCTCTAAATGTCCATGCTTTCTAATATTGAAGGCTACAATAGTAAGCTCAGATTAACACATATCCATTTACTAAATATTTCTTGAAAGCTTACATGTTCCAAGCACTGTACTAAGATGAAACTGATAAAAAGGATCACATTTTTTTCAAAAGTACAAGTACCATTTAATGCTTTCATCAGTAAGTCAAAGATGGCCTTTCCAAGCAAATAGTTTCTAGGTAGAGACCTCAAGAAAATGATAATGAGAGATAGTATCTTGAAGATGAACCTTCCAGGCAGAAGGAAGCAACAGCTCTGACATGAACTTATGCATTGTGGGTTACTGAAATCATACGTCAGTCAGTGTGATTGAAATACAGCAATCCAGGCATAAAATAATGAGTCAGAGGAGTAAGATCTTATAGACTGGATCAAGCAGAGCCTTGTTAGAAATTTGGATTTTACTCTAATCAGAAGGAAAAGCTTTTGGAGATTTCATCAAAGGAAAGACATTATCGGGCTTAAAATGCACAGTAAGGAATCAAAAGTATAAGAAATGATTATTGCCATTACTTTATCAAGCATTTTTCAGATGTCCAGATGTTTTTCAGAAACATTTTTAGCTATTTGTTTTTCTAATATTCATTCTTAAATAATTGCTAATACTTCAATTTTGAAGCATTCTGCCAATTCAAGGATAGTTTTGTTCCCTTTTGTTTTCCCTTCCTTCCTTCCTTCCCTCCCTCCCTTTCTTCCTCCCTTCCTTCCTCCCCCTCCTCTTCCTCCTCCTCCTTGTTGTCATTGTTCTTCTTCTTCTCCTTTCTCTTCCTCTTCCCCTTCTCTTCTTTCTCCTCCCCTCCTTCTTCTTACTATTCTTCTTTTCCTACTTCTTCCTCCTCATCTACCTCTCCCTTTTCCCCTCCCCCACCCTCTCTCTGTCTGTCTCTTTCCCTCCCTGCCTCCCCCTTCCTTCCATTTCTTGTCCTCTTAGATTCTTAGATTCTGTCTGGAGCATAGGATAACATAAGAATGGACTCAATGTCTAAAATGAGTTCATTTCCCTGTTATAACAAGAGTCTAAAAGCATAATAACCTCTAATAATCTATAAATACAAGTTTTCTTAAGCTAAATTGAGCATTATTGTACCATGGGTTATGAGGACCAGACTTCATGGTCTATATCTCAGTCAGTACATGGTATTTATATAAACTGGCTCTCAAATAAAAAAATAGCCTGTATTAGTGATTAACTTTTTCCATAAGGAAAGTGATATTCTCATGTGCAGTATAAAACACAAGGGACTTGCTGTAGCGTTAGAGAAGATAGGATGCGAGGTATGCTTATTTCTCAGGACCTTGGTCATAATTCCATTCCTTCTTCTTGCACTCAAAAAAGCATATTGGAATGAAAGTCACTTTGCCAAAGTGGTATTTTTTATTGGTATCGTTGGTATACCCAGTCAAAATGCTTGGCAAGAAAAACTGCACCATTTTTTCTATAACTGCACTTAAATCACATGTGGCAAAAAAGTAAACAATTCAGGATCTCTGCCACATTCTCTAGAGTTGTGTCCATGTGCTATCTTGAGACATGCATCATCCCATCTGGACCTTTATGACTAAAGCATGCAGAACACTTCTTTGTCATTCCTCAACCCCAACCATAGGGCTTCTCTAATCCCAGCTCTCTTTATGACACTCCTTTGTCCCTCATTAGGGACATGAAGAACTTTGACCTGCTTTCTTCCACTATTCTGATTATTCAAGATAAAAGGTGGGGCTTGTAGAGAACTTTTACAGCCTGAGTGTGACCCTCAGGTAGCACTACTACTTCTGATACGCTGTGCACAGAAACAGTGCATGATAACTATATAAATAAACAGTTGTAGGCCCATCTTCACAGACAGATCACTTGGACATTTCTTTCAATCTCTCACTACTCTGGGCATGAAAGCAATTATTCCTTTTTTATTCTCTTTTTCTCATCTATGGCTCCCAAACCATTTTTAGTTTCTACTATTCAGTTATTCCCTACCCACCCTAGGACTTAAGACAGGCAAGGGTTGGGAGTTCAGGGTGCAGGACTCCATCTCAGATGCCAACAATATCAATTATTCATTGTATATTATGGTACATATATCTTTGTTTCACACTTCCAGGGTGGATCTTCATATGGTCTAAGCAAAATATGAATACCCATCAAAATATGTTAGTATTAGCAGTAAAACAAACAAAGTCAAAATCTCAGTGGCAGAATATAACAAAGGTTTAATACTTTCTCATACTAAATATCAAGGGTGGGCTATCAAGGGGAAGTCTTATACACAGGACTGTGACAATCTAGATAACTTTACCAGGAAGTGTGGCTGATGGGGAACAGAGCCATGAAAGACTTCACATTGGCACTTAAAGATTCTAGCCCAGAAGCGACACCTGTCAATTATGCTACAAGTCACTTATCTCAATATGCCATGCCCCTCCTTATCTTTGCCCACCCCAATCATGTCAAAGCTTGGCCATAGGCTTGCTTTGATCAATGAAAACCAAGTGGAAATGACTTAGCATATGTTATAAAATCCATAGCATTATTCTTCATGTTCTATTTTTTCCTCTGCCACAAAGCTTGCAATGTTTTGCTTCCTCATTCAGCCTCATTCAGAATTCTAGAATGCAGATGATACTACACGGAGCTGTAGCCAATGTGCAGTCAACTAGTACCATGAGCAATAAATAAACTTTTACTATTGTAACCCACAAATGTTTGTGGTTGGTTGTTACTAAAATATAACTTTTCCTAAACTAATTTGTGTAGTCTGGAATGGAGGGGAACCGAAGTATTTGGTGAACAGCACTAATGACTTATCATAAACTTTCCATGTTCTGAACTCCTGAGTACAATTGTAGGCTTGGAAAAACTTGAATTTATTGTATAAGCAATTAAATAACTTTTTAAAAAGGTCAATGTATTTGAATCTATGACTAGAACTGTGCTCCTTACGGTGGCACTAATATTCTGACACTGTGCCCACAGAGAAAGAACTTGAATTAAGCACACTCTTAACTCAGAGTGAATGATATTTATGTAGTCATAATAATATAAATACTCATGTTTTCTACCTTATACAATCAACTGAATACAAATCAAAGAATATTTAAGACAATCAGTTTTATAACCACAGTGATCAGGCTTGACGATATAAAATAAACATAGTGTTTACAAAGCCTAGGTTCTCAAAACAGGAAAGAATGAGTACAAGGGGGGTACAAGAAAAAAGGGCAAGGGGGATTACCAATATTTTACCTTATGAATAGAAAGTTGGGAGAAAACATTTCTGGCTGTTAAAACAAAAAAATGGGGGTTCAAATATTCATATTGAAACAGAAGAAGTGCCCAGTGAAGAAACTCAGAATAATGATACATTTGTCAAAATAGGCAAAATTTAGACTCAGCATCTGACCTACTGACTATTTTTATAAATAAAGTTGTGTTAAAATATAACCACCCCATTTGTTTTTATATTATCTATGGTGCCTTTCACACTGCAACGTTAGAATTGATTAGTTGCAACAGAGTCCTAATAGTCCAAGCCTAAGTTATTTGTTATCTGACTTGTCACACAAAAAAAGTGACAAATCCTGCACTAGATTATGCTTCAGTAAACAATTTAGTCTCAAAAACAAAGTGACCTGACATATCAAAGGAAACAAAGGATTTTTTTCTTGCTCACAATATGTCTAACATAGGTCAGTGGAGATCTGATCCATGTAAGAACTGAGCTGCCTGAGTACCACCACCTTAAGGTGCCTGCATATCAACACAAGAATAGATCACATGAAAATCCTATGCCTCTTCTTGAATACTTTGGGTTAGAAGCTACACATATCACTTCCATTTATAACCCAACAGTAAGCACTAATCATATGGCCCTGACTAACTGGAAGGTGGCTTGAAAGTATAATATTCCATGGAGTTCTCTATGTGATTAGAAGGAGAGGAAAAGCAAATAGTGTTGAGAACTAGAAACATCTAGCTCAAATGGGACAATATTGAAAGGAAGATGGAGGAATAAGGGTGGGAGACTGCAAAAGATCTAAATACACATCAATCAGCATGGAATAAATAGCTAATGTCTAAAGTGATCAATAGTCATGTGGGGGAGGACCCAAGATGACACAGGAATAGGTGGAAGCTACATTAACCTCCTTCAAGGATCAGTCTGGAACTATAACAAAATTGTAGAGAGATCATCCTGAATAACCAATGAAACTCTATTGCCTAATAACCAATCACAGACAGAAGAAACCACTTAATCACAACAAGACTGATAGGCAAGGCAGAGGAGGTGCAAGAGGGCTAGCTGGGCTCCCACAGGAAGAAGCTGAGGTTCCAGAAAAATATTTCAGTGGCTGGGGATTTCTCCCTGAGAAGTGTGGGTTCTAAACCCCAAGCTGGGCTCCCAAGCCTACAACACCAGAGCTGGAAAAGAACCCAGGTAACATCCAGCTGTAAAAAGTTGCAGGATTCTATCTGGGAGAGAGCGCTGGTGATGCAGAGAGTCTCTTAAAGGGCCAATGCACAAAATTTTGTTTGCAGCCACTTACCCTGGGCTCTGACAGAGGGAGGAAAGTGTGGACTGGAGACACTTAAGGAGAGTCTGGGACTGTGGCTCAAGAAGAGAAATAAAGGAAAAGCTGTCAGGATCCAGGTAGTGAGTCATTCCCCATACTGCAGGAACCATCTTGCTCAAGTAGAACACTCCCCTCCAAGTGGCATCAGTCTGAGGGGAAGCAATAGCTCCACCTACATAAATTACTCTGCCCCACCCTGTGGAACTTAAACCTGATTTCTGATTACAGATTGATTCGTTTAACAACTAAGGCAGAAAATACAAAGAAACAGCCAAAATAGATGTACAAAGAAACAGACATCAAATGAAAGAACAAGAGAATTCTGCAGGAGAAGAACTAGATGAAATGGAGGCAGGCAATTTATCAGGTAGATTTATAATAATGATGATTAGGATACTCAAAAGCATGAAAAAAGACATAGAAACCATTAAAAATGACCAGTCAAGCCCTGACTGGTGTAGCTCAGTGGATTGAGCGCGGGCCTGTGAACCAGAGGATCACAGTTCGATTCCCAGTCAGGGCACATGCCTGGGTTGCAGGCCAGTTCCCAGCAGGGGACACACCAGAGGCAACCATACATTGATATTTCTCCCCCCTGTCCTTCCCTTCCCCTCTAAAGACAAATAAATAAAAAAATATTTTTTAAAAATGTACAAACATCAACTATCAATGAACCCTCACACTCTGATAACCCTATAAAAAATGACCAGTCAAAATAAAGAAGGCATTATCTGAAATAAATACTACACTGGAAGGAATAAACAATAGGTTAGATAAATCAGAGGTTGGAATCAGTGTTTGGGAAGACAAGGTAGAAAAAAAAACCCAGGCAGAGCAACAAAAGGAAAAAGAATTTAAAAAATTAAGAGAGCTTAAGAAACATTTTGGACAACATAAAGTGTAAAAACATGCACATCATGGGATTACCAGAAGCAGAAGAAAGTGAGCAAGGTGTCAAGAACCTATTTGAAGAAATAATGAGCAAAAAACTTCCCTAATCTAGTGAAGAAATAAGATACACAAGTCCAGAAAGCCCAGAGAGTCCAAAACAAGCTGGACCCAAAGAGGCCCACACCCAGACACATATAAGTGAAATGACAAGGAGAGAATTCTAAAAGCCACAGGGGAAAAGCAGGAATTTGCCTACAAAGGAGCGCCAATTAGACTGGCATCTTATTACTCATCAAAAACATTTCAGGCCAGAAGGGAGTGGAATGAAATACTCAAGGCAATGAAAAGCAAGGACCTACAAACAAGGCTCCTTTACCCAGCAAGGCTATTGTTTAAAATTTAAGGAGAAATAAGGAGCTTCCCAGACCAAAAAAAAAAGAAAAAGTTAAAAGACTTTGTTAACACCAAACCAGCACTACTACAACAAATGTTTAAGGGCTTACTTTAAGAAGAAGTAGACAAAGAGAAAAGAGAAAAAACAG
The DNA here is from genome assembly GCF_014824575.4 of Sturnira hondurensis. Lineage (NCBI taxonomy): Eukaryota > Metazoa > Chordata > Mammalia > Chiroptera > Phyllostomidae > Sturnira > Sturnira hondurensis. The sequence goes on along the minus strand of NW_028080118.1, from coordinate 2,015,876 downwards.
GAAAACAGTCTAACAATAAAATGTCACTACATATGTATCTATCAATAATAACCTTAAATGTAAATGGCTTAATTAAATGCTCCAACCAAAAGACATAGGGTAGCTGAATGGATAAAAAAACAAGACCCATATATATGCTGCCTCCAAGAAACCCATCTCAAATTGAAAGATACACATAGAGTAAAAGTAAAGGAATAGAAAAAGGGATTTCATGCAAATGGAAAGTAAAAAAAAAGCTGGGGTAGAAGTACCTATATTCAACAAAATAAACTTTACAACCAAGGCTATAATAAGCAACAAAGAAGGACACTACATAATGATGAAGGAAACAATCCAATAAGAAGATATAACCCTAGTAAACATTTATGCACCCAACACAGGAGCACCTAATAGGTAAAGCAAATCTTCATGGACATAAAAGGAGAGAGCAACAGAAAAACAGTCATAGTTGAGGATTTCAACATCCTACTGATTTCAATGGATAGATCTTCCAGGCAGAAAATCAATAAGGAGACAGTGGACTTAAACCACAAACTACAACAAATGAATTTAACTGATATCTTCAGAGCATTTCACCCCAAAGCAGCAGAAAATACATACTTTTAAAGTGTACATGGAACATTTTCTAGGATAGACCACTCGATAGGACACAAGTCTCTATCAAGGTCCCATGCTAAACCTTCCTAGAATGAGTGTAAATTTAAGAAAATTTAAATCATATCAAATATCTTCTCTGACCACAATGCTATGAAACTAGAGATGAACACAAGAACACTGAAATACATGCAAAAACATGGAAGTTAAATAACATTATTTAGACAATGAATGGATCAACAATGATTTCAAGGAAGAAATCAAAAGATACCTTGAAACAAAGGAAAATGAGAACACAACAATCCAAAATCTGTGTGATACAGGGAAAGTAATTTTAAGACAGAAATTCATAGCATTACAGACTTATCTAAAAAAAATGAGAAAAAGCTCAAATACACAATCTAAATTCACACTTAAAGGAACTTGAAAAAGAATAACAAACAAAGTCCAAAGTGAGTAAAATGAAGGGAATAATAAAGATCACAACAGAAAAAAATGAGTCTTAAAAAATACAAAGGATCAATGAATGCAAGAGCTGGTTCTTTAAAAAGATAAACAAGATTGACAAACCTTTAACCAGACTCATGAAGAAAAAAGAGGAAGGACCCAAATAAATAAAACCAGAAATGAAAGAGGAAAAATGACAATGGACACCAAAGAAATACAAAGGACTGTAGGAAAATATGAACAACTATATGCCAACAAACTGAACCACCTGAATGAAATGAATAAATTCATAGAAACAAACAGTTTTGTGTCTATAACAGATGGCCCATAGACATATGAAAAGATGCTCTATGTCACTAATCATCAGAGAAATGCAAGTTAAAACAACGAGATATGACCTCACACCTGTCATAATGGCTATCATCAATAAGTCAGCAAACAACAAGTACTGGCAAGGATGTGGAGAAAATGAAACCCTTTTGCACTGTTGGTGGGAATGCAGACTGGTACAGCTACTGTGGAAAGCAGCGTGAAGATACCTCAAAAATTTTCAAATGGATCTGCCTTGTTAGCCAGTGATTCCACTTCTGTGACTATATTCAAAGGAACCCAAAGCACTAATTTGAAAGAACACAAGCACCCCTATGTTCATTGCAGCATTATTTATAATCACTGAGCAGGAAGCAGCCCAAGTCCATCAGTAGTTGAGTGGATAAAACAACTATTACACAATGGAACACTACAAGGCCATAACAAGAAAAAAAATTTACCCTTTGCAACATTATGGATGAACCTGGAGAATATTATGCCAGGTGAAATAAGCCAGTCAGAAAAGGGTTAATACTGTATGATTTCACTCATATGTAGAATCTAATGGAAAAAAAACTGAACTAACAAGAAAAACAGAGACAGAGGCATAGTTGAAGAGCCCATGACAGCTAGTGATGGAGGGAGGTTAAGGAGTAGAGGGATTGAGCAAAAAGGAAAAAGGAGTCATGGACATGGACAACAGTGTGGTGATTGCTCGGGGGAGGTAGGTATAAGGGGACTAAATGGTAATAGAAATAATACAATAAAAATTAAATCCCCAAAAGATAAAGAGTGATATAACCATATTATTTAGAGTAATTTAATAATAACCATATTATTAACAACTGAAAGAATTAAACATAGAACAAGATGGTTTTTCTGGGGCATAGAACTAGGGGAGAAGTAGCATGGGCACAAGAGTATTGTATTTCATTATACAATTATACACTCTTCCACAGTGTTCTAACTCAGTGGATATATTATTCTTCTATAGTGTCCTAACTCACTGCTTGTTTCTCAACTCAGTGCATGTATTATTACTTTGATTCTTTATTTAAACTGGATAATTCTGGGCATGAATAAATAATCCATCCATACCAGCTTATTACCCAGTTAATATATGACTGTTAACATCTACTTCACCAACCTACTAGCAGGTTTCACTTTTTCCCTCTAGCTCTCCCCTACTTATTCTCCACATTTTTGCCAGAATGATTATTCCAAGGTGCAATTAAATTATTTTACCTACTCTATTTTTTGAAATCTAGAGGTTCTAAAAAATGTGGTATAAACTCAGTTATGTGCTGCTAAATGTTTATTCACTGGTTCTCAAAAAGAAAGTGCCGATTTGTACTGGGATTTTTTGGTATACTTTGTGTAAATACTACCATTGTGACTGATCTCAAATTACCAACATAAGCTAACATCAATAACATAACTGGGAAGAGATGCACAATAGTATACCCTGGCATTATATGTCCACCATGTAGATATAATAAAATTAAATACCCTCAATAGCATAGACAATAGTTAAATAGGATAAAATCATTAGGAAATGATTAGTTTCAAGTAGACATTATCTTGGTTTTTAATATATGCTGTTTAATTACATGTTTTACATAATTAATTTTATTTATTAGATTATCTAAAATTAGTATTTTTAAATAACCAACTAGGTCATGGAATTCTAGCATACTACTATAAATATTCTTTGCAAGGTCTACAAAGCCTTTCATAATCACACCAAAAGCTTAGCTTTTGAGCCAAATCCATTTGGCATTCAGATCATGAAATATGATTAATGGTTCCTTAAAGATGCTGTCCTATTTCCTTTTTATGTGCATTTATTCAAAATTTCCTCTGCCTCCAGGGATACTCTTTTTATTATGATAATGGAAAACTCCTAATAGTCATACAAGATTCGGATAAGAAGTGATGGCAGGAAAAAGGTTGTATTAAGTACCTCCAGAAATTTCATCCTCAATAAAAACAATGAGAATACTAACAACATTACAAGAATCATCTCTTTCAAAGTTCTGCAAATTAACAAAAGCCTAGTAACAACATAAGGACCATTTATTCAAGAAAAGTGGTTGAATGAAAGTAAGAACAGTGAACTTGGTGGTGTTTTAACTTGCCCTAGTTGAATACCTAGTTCTCTGACTCCACAGGAGCCTTGAAAAATAACAGCTTGCATTCACAGTCAAAATGAGAAATCTCATAGCAACTGGAGGGACAGACAGTTTTTGACCTTCCTCAAAGTCACACTCCCAGATAAATGTTATTCTTTAATGTGTCCAGTGTCTCTCTGAAAGATCTCATTGCAAGGCTGTATTTGATGTCATTTGGACATTACCTACTAAGAAAAGCCTTCTCCCTAGAGTTGAAAAGAAAACACTAAAGGCAACTATTTAAGTTCAAGTATGTCTGAGGAGATGGATAATAGTTGAAGTGAACAATAAACCAAAAATTTAAAAGTAACAGCTAAGGAATGAGATGTTTATAAAGACTGCAAAACTAGAAGACCAAGTGCATGCTTAGGGCTAAGCATAGGGCAGGGCTATGTGCATGTTCTGGAAAAATCTAAGAAAGCCCTATGCTCTCACCATTGTATAGGAGACCATTCGTCATGGCATGGAGCCAGCTCCCACTCGGAGATGCACAAGACCCATGCCCACGAATAGGTTCTCCTGTAGGGAATCAGGCCTGCATTGTACCAAAACTGCTATGAGACTGGCTTTTGCTGAAACTCCCTCACCCTGAATTGAGGCACAAAGTGCTTACTATAACTTCCTAAAATCCATGCTAAACCTTCCAATGACAAGTGTAACCAGTCCAATCACTTTTCCCTTTGCATTTGCAAATATCCTTCTTCTGTGATGTGATTAGTGGCATCCTCTCCTTTGTTTTCTGCAAAACGTAACCACCTAAAGTGAACCTGTGCATTCTAAATGAGGACCATCATGTAATGTGCCCAGAAACCCAATAAAGGTTTATCAAGGCAAGGGCCAAGGCTTTTTCTCCTCTTGAGAGAGAAGTCACACAGATGGTGTGGAGGAAAAGGGATGCTTTTCCTCCACAGGACTCGGTAGTCCATGTGTATTTGTCATGTCTCATTATAATGCTGCAGACCCCACAAGCCGGGGTCCACATCACCTTTGCCTGACCTTGAGGCTGTTCTAAGAGGAAATAAAAGATAGGGCAAAGTGGTCAACATCCTGGCTCAGTGTCATAGGTGTGCCTCAACAGACACACAGTTCCCCAGCAAAGAACAGAAAACTTATTGCTTCCAACCATTTAAGAAAACTTCTGAGCCCTGGCTGGTGTAGCTCAGTGGATTGAGCGCAGGCCTGCGAACCAGATGATCGTGGTTCGATTCCCAGTCAGGGCACATGCCTGGGTTGCAGGCCAGTTCCCGGCAGGGGCCAGTTCCCAGCAGGCGATGCATGAGAAGCAACCATACGTTGATGTTTCTCTTCCTCTCTCCTTCCCTTCCCCTCTAAAGATAAATAAATAAAATATTTTAAAAAAAGAAAACTTCTGTCTAATGATTACTTGATAGCTAATCTGAGTAGAAACTTTAATATCCACACATGACTTAGAACAGAGATGTTATGGCATCAGGCAGAAAAGTCATTAACAAAAAAAATGAACAAGAATAATAAACAGAAATAAAAACAAACCCTACGGTAAAAGGAAAGTTTGATTTCCAGAGTTGCTACATAATTTTGTTTATTTATTTCTTCATTGTTGTTCAAGTACAGTTGTCTGCCTTTTCTACATTATGTTATTTAAAATATTTGGGTTTTGACAAAAAATTATAAGGCAGACAAAGAAAAAAGAAAGTGTGGTCCACACAGAAATAAAAATAAATCAATGAAAACTTTTTCTAAAGAGCAGACATTGGACTTATTAGGAAAAAAATCTCTTAATCAGCTATTCTAAAAACATTCAAAGCATAAAAGAAAGTCATTTTTAAAGACATAAAGAAAAATATGAAAATCATGTTTTACCAAATATAAAATACCACAAGATAAAAATTATTTTTAAAATACTAAATAGTAATTCTAGAATTGATAACTATAATAACTAAAGTAAAAAATTTGATTAGAAAGTTCAAAAGCAGATTGGACAACATACAAAAAAAGGATTAGCATCTGTGATATAGGTTAATTAAAATTATTCAATCTAAAGAACAGAAAGAAAAACAATGAAAAAAACAAGACAAAAAGACCATCATCAATCACACTAAAATATGCATTGAACAAGAGTCCCCAAATGGGAGTAGAGTGAAAAGGTGGTAAAAAAGACTGAAGAAATAATTGCCAAAAACTTCCAATAGTGGACAGGAAAACTAGGCAGAAGACCAACCCCCCAAAAAGACTCGAACAACGGACAAAAATATAATCTAACTAGACCTGACAAAAATCTATACAACCTTCCACTCCACAATAGCAAAACATATATTTTTTCTCAGGTGTACATTAAAAATTTTTTCAGACAAACAATATTTTAGTCTATAAAGCAAATCTCAATAAACTACATACAATGTATATTCTCTGACCAGAAGAAATTTAATTAGAAATCAATAAGAGAATGAAATTTGGGAAATGTGCATAAATTAAACAACATAGTCCCAATAACCAATGGGTCAAATAATAAATCATGGGTGAACTTGGAAAACACTTGAGATAAATGACAATTTAAATGCAAATAATAAAAAGTAATAGCATGCAGTTAGAGCAGTACTTGAAGATAAATTTTTAGTTTTGAACATCTATATTTTAATAAACTCAAATAGGTGAGAATATGGAGAAAAATGAACTCTTGTGCACTGCAGGTGGGAATGCAAATCAGTACAGTCACTGGAAAACAATATGGGTGTTCCTCAAAAAGTTAAAAATAAAACTATCATATGGTCCAGCAATTCCACTTCTGGATATTTACCTAAAGGAAACAAAAACACTAACTCAAAACTATATCTGCATCCCTATATTTACTACAGCATTATTTACAGTACCCAAGATATGGACATGACCTAAGGGTCCATTGATGGATGAACGAATTTTTAAAATATGTGTATATTTACTCACTAGAATATTATTCAGCCATAAAAACTAAAAAAAAATCCTGCCATTTATGACAACATGGATGGACCTTGAGGATATTACTCTAAAAGAAATAGTTAGACAGACAAAGACAAATGCTATAACCTCACTTTTATATGGAATCTAAAAACAAAACAAAAATACACTCATAGATATAGAACTCAGATTGGTGGTTGCTAAGGTGAGGGGTAGTATGTGGGTGGATGGCTGAAGGTGCTCAAAAGTTGCAAATTTTCAGTTATCAGATACATAAGAAAAAAAACCCAAATCCTCAAATCATTTACCTAAAATATCACATTAAGAACCTATAAAAGAAGAGTAAGTGAAATCAAATCAAGCCCAAGGGAGAAAATAATTAAGATTAGAGTAAAAATAAATGAAATATAGATTAGAAAAACAACAGAAATGAACAAACAAAACCACAAGTTGGCTCTTTCAAGGAATCAACAAAATCAATAAACTCTTAACTAGACTGACCCAAAGAAAGAAGATTCAAATTTCTAAAATCAGGAATAATAGAGGGGAATTGAAAACATATGTTCACACAAAACCTTAAGCACTAGCATTCACAGCAGCAGTATTCATAATAATCAAACTATAAAAACAACCCAAATTTCCATCAACTGTAGAATGGATAAAGTATGGTATATCCACATAATGGATAATTCAGCTGTAAAAAGAAATTTGATACATGTTACATGAATAAAATTTGAAAAGGTTATGCTAAAGTCAAAGAAGCCAGACACAAAAGGCCACATATTGTATGATCGTAATTACACGAAGTATCAAAACAGGCAAAGCCATAGACTAAGAAAGTAGATTAGCGGTTGCAAAATGCTGAGGGGAGAATGAACAGTGAATGCTAATATGGGTAGAATTCATTTGGGATGCTAAAAACATTCTGAAATTACATTATCATATTGTACATCTCTGTGAATATTCTAAACATTACTGAATTGTACAACTTATTAGGGTGAATGGTATGCTTTGTGAAAAATAACGAATTAATAGTAAATAGATAAATGAAGATTTATTGTGACAGCATGGATGCACCTAGAGGGTAGTATCCTCAGTCAAATAAATCAACCAGAGAAAGACAAATACCACATGATTTCACTTATATGTGAAATCTAAACAACAATGTAAAGTACCAAACAAAACAGAAACAGAGTCATAGATACAGAGAACAGATTGATAGTTGCCAGGGAAGGAGGGTAATTTGGCAGACTGGGTGAAAATAGTAAAGAGATTGAGAAGTACAGATTGGTATTCACAAAATAGTCATGGATATGTAAAGTAGAGCATAGGAAATGTAGTTAATAATATTGTATTAACTATGTATTATGCCAGGTGGGTACTGGAAATATCAGGGGGAACACTTCGTAAAGTGTATGATGTATAACCACTATGCTGTACACCTGAAACTAATACAAAATAATATTGAATGTAAACTATAATTGAAAAGTGTTTTTACAAAATAAAATTTGAAAATGATTCAGTCAAAATACCATCTATGAGTCAATGTAAACAAGTTTCCACAATGAGTTCTCCTACCTCTGTGTTTCCATGACCTTTACTATATTCTATTTATCTTTCCATCATGGCACACATTTCCCATATTACAATTGCCTGTTTTCCTTGTCTTTTTCCCCTACTGTCTCTGTCCAGGGCAGGAACTGAGTTTTAGTTATCTTTGTATCCAGATAATCTGCATAGTATCTCACACACATCAGGTTTTCAAAATATATTTGTAAAATAGGTAACTTTTATGACACAAGTTTATTAGTTTCACCATTCTGGGAATGTCATTAAAGATCAGCCACATAAGTCCCACTTTATACTTTCAAAAATGTGACAGGTGAAAGTAATGAGAAGCAAAACATACCTATTTTAAGTCCCCTAAAAAGTAATGATTCTTACATAAAATTGAATATTATTGTTATGATTAATATTAACATTGTTTTACATAATTAAACATGTTTATTTTGGACTTTTGCAGGTTCTGCTTCCCACTTTAACTGATGACTTCTTTACATATTCAGTTTTGTCATAATTTAAAAGAGGAATTGGGAGAATTTCCACTTTTTCTTTTTTTTTTAAGGTCATTACATATTTCTTTTTTTTAATTTTTTTAAATATATTTTATTGATTATACCATTACAGTTGTTCTATTCCCCCCTTCATTCCCCTCCACCCGCACCCTCCCTCCCCCACCATTCTCCCCCCCCTTAGTTTATAACCACGTGTCTCAAGTTCTTTAGATTCTATATTTCCCCCACTATTCTCGCCCTCCCCCCTATCTATTTTCTACCTACCATCTATGCTATTTTCTGTGCCTTCTCCCCCCTTCTCCCCCTCCCACCCCCTTGTTTCTAACCCTCCATGTGTTCTTCATTTCTATGGTTCCACTCCTGAGCTAGCTGTCCTCCTGGTTTGCTTTTGTTTTAGGTGTGGTTGTTAATAACTGTGTGTTTGCTGTCCTTTCACTGTTCATATTTTTCATCTTCTTTTTCTTAGATAAGTCCCTTTAGCATTTCATATAATAAGGGCCTGGTGATGATGAACTCCTTGAACTTGACCTTATCTGAGAAGCACTTTATCTGTCCTCCCATTCTAAATGAAAGTTTTGCTGGATAAAGCAATCTTGGCTGTAGGTCTTTGGATTTCATGACTTGGAATACTTCTTTCCAGCCCCTTCTTGCCTGTAAGGACCTCCAGGACATCTTTAAATGTTCCAACATCTGGATTATAGGGGGACCAGAAGGGGGAAAGAAACAGCCACAAGTGGAAAACATATTTGAACAAATAATAAAGGAGAACTTCCCCAGTCTGGCAAAGGAAATAGACTTCCAGGAAATCCAGGAAGCTCAGAGAGTGCCAAAGAAGTTGGACCCAAGAAGGAACACACCAAGGCACATCATAATTACATTAGCCAAGACCAAAATGAAGGAGAGAATCCTAGAAGCATCAAGGGATAAGGGGACAGTCACCTACAAAGGAGTACCCACTTTTTCTATAACAGACAGGAATTAATAATGAAGGAAAGCTTTTAGTCTGGTCTCATCTTGGATCTTACATGCAGGAGTAACTGGAGCAAAGACATGAACTTCCACAGAGGCCCCATTACCACACCTGCCCATCCCCCTGCATCTGTTTCAAATACCACTCTGCTTCCATCCTGGTTACTCTGAATGAACCATTTTTGCTCCTAGTTAAGGCCACTTTTGCCACAAAAGCATTAGATACCATTTTCTCTTCCCAGTTGAAGGACACTATTCTAGCAATTATCCCCTTTATTTCCAAATTCATTGGGTTTTCCCTCTCCATTGAACTATATTCACATCAGCATACAAACACACTCTTTCCTGCCTTATCTCCAATCGACAAAGAAAAAAAACATAAGAAATGCTTTCTTGCATAAGAAATACATTTAACATTAAGGTAATAACAATGTAAGGTGCCAGGTGGACACTTGAATTAGCAGAGGAAAGATTTTGTAAGCTGTGTGAATGTCTAGTTTCGGTGTTGTACACCTGAAACTAATAAAAAATAACATTGAATGCCAAAAAAAATTACTTTCTCGATCCTACATCCTTTCATTCTCTTCTTGCTCTTCAATAAACTCACACCAAGTAGATCTGCACCCTTATCAGTCCATCTAAACTGTTTCTATCAATGTCATTAACAATATCCACATTGCTAAATACAATATCAACTCTCAGTCCTCAAATTATCCAACCTCCTTATAGCCTTTGACGCAATTGCTTATTCCCTTTTCCTTGAAAAACTTTCTTCACTTGGGTTCTGGGACACAGCAATTTTCTTGTTTCCTGCTACTTTTCTTGTTCCTCTTAGTCTTCTTTACTGGTTCCTCTTCTTTTCTGTGACTTATAGATCCCTAGGGCTCAAAACTTAAATCTCTTCCTTATCAATATTCAATCTCTCAGTGATCTAATTCATGCACATGTCTAGATACCATCTCTATGCCAATGATTCCCATATTTGCGTCTTAAGCACAGACCTTTCCTCTGAAGTCAACACCTGCACACCTTACACAACTTAACATACACCCTAAACTGAGACTGTGATCACCCCCTTCTCTGCCCAAACTTCCCATATTCAGTCATTTCCATCTCATTAGATGCCAACATCTTTCCAGTTGCTCAGGCCATAAAACATAAAGGCATTTTTGCATTCTCTCTTCCTCTCACTCCTCGCATCTAGTCAGACAGGAAATACTGCTGGCTCTGCCTTCAAAATAAATCTGCAGTTCATCCACTTATTACTATTCCTTCTGACAATATGTTTATTGGAACCATCATCATCTCTTATCTAGAGCATTGCAGTGGCTGCCTGTCTGGACTCCTGGCTCCAGCCATTTCTCTCCTGCAGTCTAATCTCAATAAGGAAGCCACAGTGATCCTTACAAATCTGGTCAGATCAAGTCAGTCTTTTTCTCAAAACACTCATCCTCAGAGTTAACCTGAAAGGTTCTTTATGATCTGCCCACCACCAGCCCTCCCTCTGCAACAGAGTTACCTCTGTGAACTCATCTCCCAGTACTCTGCTCAATCACTCTACTCCAGTTTCACTGGCAAACTAAATTTCTTTGGTCACTTTATGCACATTCTCACTTCAATGCCTTTGAAGTTGTTTTTTCCCTTTTCTGAACTTTTCTTTCTTCAGTTATCTGAATGTTTTTCTCTGCCAAGTCCACTTATTCATCTCTTTTCTGGATCCATGCTTTAGGCCAGGGGTTTCAAACTCATGTTCACTGGGGACCACATCAGCCCCGTGGTTGCCTTCAAAGGGCCAAAATAATTTTAGAACTGTGTAAATGTAACTACTCCTTAACTGTTAAGGAGTTGAAATTACATTTGACCCTTTGAAGGCAACCATGAGGCTGATGTGGCCCCTGGTGAACATGAGTTTAACACCCTTGCTTTAGGCTATAGCATAGATTTATTAATATAGGTTTGTGGATTATTTTAATAATAAAATATTTTAAATGGATGGCAAGATCATCAGCAATTTAGCAGTCATGGTGAATACCACTTGTCTCAAGCATTTTCCTGTTAAAATTTCCCATTAGGCTTAATGGTGCTGTCATCCTCCAAATATGGCTGTCATCTTTAAACCCCCCTAGTTAAATTTATAAAAGACACATGGACAAAGCCAAAGGCAGGTAGGATCAAGGATGGGAGGTGGGGATGGGTGGGGCAAGGGGAGTGGTGGGGAGAAATGGAGACAAGTGTACTCAAACAACAATAAAAAAAGAAAAAAAGAAAATCCCCTAGTTAACAGGTCAATTCTCTCCTCTGTTTCACCGTACATCTATGTACTAAAATTATGATGATCCCCCATGTCCCAGTTGAAATGTTTCCTCTTCTGTGAAGAATTGCCAAAACTTCTGACTAAAGATTGGCTTACTTCCTTTGTACTCTTACATTGCATTGTTGCTCTCATAACATTTCACAAATGAAATATACAAAGGACATTGTGGTAAAGTACAACAGAAATAGCATTTAGACTTAGAACATAAAGGCAAAAAGTCATATTCTAGTTCTGTCTTTTACTAGATCTGTGACCTTTGGCATCAAACTTTAGACATATGGTTCACCCATCTCCTCACCCACAAAATGTGGACAATAACCACTAATTGGTTTTCTTAAGATCTCATTAGCTAATATATTGATATGCATGTAACACACAACATTAAATATAGCAGATAAATAATTATTAAACACAAGGCTTATATATTTTACTACACTGAAAGCCTCTTGATAACTAGGGTCATGTCCTATAAAATTCTGTGTACCCCTACCTCAGACCTAGTTAGCATATTGCCTGGTTCATGGTAGGTATTCAACATTAAATGAATTAAGTTTTTTAAAAAAATCTGTTGTCCAATACTGAAGACATCTTATTTTGAGGCTTGTTGCCAAATCTTCACTTTGCTATGTTAAAATAAGGTGACATCAAATCTTCAACATTCTTTGATGTGGGTTGTAAAAAATATATGTTTCAGGAGTAGATTGTATTGATTTTTTTTCTGGAATCTTGTTACATGTTATGGTGACATATCTCATGTCTTAAAAGGGTGTAAGCAGGAGCCCACACCTTTGATCACATACTGTTTATTTTCCATTTACACCACTGCTCTCAGAACTACCATGAAGGAAGAAGTAAGATAGCTGTATAACAAACTAGATATAACTAAGTTTTATTTAGAATGTAACATCAGTTCAACTTTTTTCTTCCTCTGTGATAACTGTATCCTCATTTATAGCAAGACAAACTTATAAATTATACTTTTCTACCTGAAAGAAGATCAAAATGAAGGAGTAATATGAAAGATGTAATTATATCATGCCAAACAGGATCGCTGCAAGTTCTCTTTCTAAAAATTTATTTTGGTTGATATTTAAATTAAACAGAATTTTAATTCCAATATAAAGAAGGAAACTCACATCATAAACTAACTTTGCCAATCAACCTGTCAATATATTATCATCAAAAAACCTTAGCAAGGCAAAAGTGCCCCCTTGCAATAATATATACTGTTGCCCCAGACACAGAGACAATTACAGTGTTCAAGTTATCACCTTGCTACTTAATTTAAAAGTGCACTCCCCCACAGCTAATAGGCTCTATCTATGAAACTGCTTGGGAATTTCGGTAGCTGTAGAAATGGCATTCCTCAACTATAATAGATGTTATGTCACTACAGGCAAAATACTGTGTACCCCTAAACTAGCTTTGTGCATAATTGTAAACAAAAACAAATAACCATGTAAAACAAATTACAATAGCTGTCATTTAATGGGCATCTACCAATTTTAGGTTTTTAAATGATTCATTTTCAAACTCTGAAAAATAGGTGTTTCTGCCCATTAATAAATAAGAAAGTGAGACTCAGCTAACTTAAGGAACTTGACCAAGGTAGCATAGTTAGGAAGTACATAGCTTAGTCAGCTTTCTCTGATAAAACATTTGTTTTTTGTCTTATGCCAAAACAAGAAAAATAATGGCTAACTTTCAAGCAAGACTCCTGAAACTTGAGTGCCCCAAAGTCAAATGCTTCAAGGGCAAATTTACATGGATGACTTCATCCTGGGAACTATTTGTCAGCAGAGCTATTTCTTCTTTAAGACAATTTTAATGGCAGATGTATAGAGAATATAATTAGTAGTATTTATATAGCATAAATAGAAAGACGATGTTAGTACTATTTTAATTAGTACTTTTTTTAAATTTCCTTTATGTAAATTATTCAGCTTTTTTTACTACATATGAATTATGTATTTGTATATAATGTAGGCACACAATGTAGAACTATAACAATTCTCTGCTATATTTAGGCATTGTGTCTTTTAAGAAAATAGTCCATTTCATCTAAATCATGTTAAAGAGAAAACTAGAAGCCCAAAATGGCATCACTTATGCTAAAGCCTATGACACCAAATGTAGAAATAATACCTGACCTAATTGTTGTTTCAACATCTCCCAGATATATAATCCTAACCAACCATTCCAGAATATTCTGGTAAACATCAATGAGGTTACATGGGCTCTCCATCTCCCATGGAAAGAAGAGGCAATCTGCATGAAAAAATTCTTGCCTTTCCCTTTCCCACCCAAAGACGTCTCAGTCTAAAAATAATCCTTTATTTTCTTTTGCTAATACTTCCTTTGCTCCTCTTTAAACAGTTGCAAACATACTGTCATAAAGTTGTTTGAAGTTTATATTATTTTTAAATGACTGCTGGCTATCTAGTGACAGTCCCCCTCCATCATTCATTTTTGATATTGGTAATTTGTGTGTTCTATCTCTTCCCCCAACTAATGAAAAAATCTTCGAAACTAACACACATATTCATCGTTTTTAGTCTTTTACTTCATATAGATCCAAATTTTGAGGTGGTATATGTCATTCTCCTTCAATCTGAAAAACATCCTGTGGACAAAAAAGGGGCCACATATTAAATCTGAGAAGATCTGGTGCAGGGGGCGCTGCACAGTACACCTTGCAAACTCAGAGAAGGAAAGTAACCACACAGAATGGTCTGAACATAAAACTTCCCACCTAAAACAAGTCATGGCTGTTAGTCACATCCTAGGCCTGTAGCTTTCTTGACAAAAGTCAGTCTTTACCTTAAGTGAGCCTATTGTCTTTTTGCATCTAAACTAACATGACTTCAACCTATCAGAGTCATCTTTTCCAGATCCCTCAAGGTATAACCACTAGCACTACAGAAATCCTAACTGTTATCTTGTTCCCAGCATACTACTGCTATGTGCTATGCAAGTTAATTATTAATCATCCTGTACCCCCAATGTAAAAGAAGTGTCTCTCTATTCTGCTTTTTATTTAATCTTAGAGATTTTCTCAGCTTTGTTTTCACCTGCCCTTGTACCACCATTAGAACTCACGTAACCCCCTTTAACGTCTCTTCCTTTGATTCTTTTTTTTTTGGTATTTTAACCCTATTTATTTTATTGCATGTTATTGTTCTTTTTAGTATAGAATACAATACCCAGTAAATATATCACTATTTTATTTTTTAATATATTTTTTTTCTTTAATTCTTGTTCAAGTACAGGTTTCTGTCTTAGAAAACCTACTTGAAAGAGTAATATCGGAAAATTTTCCTAAGATGAGGGGAGAGAAAGTCACACGAATCCAGGAATCGCAGAGAGTACCAGGCAGGTGGAACCCAAAGAGGCCTACTGCAAGACACATCATCATTAAAATGGCAAAACTCCAGGACAAAGAGAGAATCCTAAAGGCAGCAAGGGAGAAAAAGGAAGTAACATACAAGGGGGTCCCAATAAGGCTGCCTTTGATTCTAATATATACAATCAGCTGCAAAACTGCCATTCCCTGGAGCATTTTTTTCAAACCGTTGAGATTTTGCTTCCTGGCAATTGTCACCAGTTTGGCTCAAATAAACTCATAAAATCCTTCACAGGTTTCTTTTGTTGGCAATCCTTTATCATTTCTTAAACTTCAGTACTGCCTGTGAAAAATTAGCTCTGCCTTTTTGTTTGGTTCTGAAAATTTCTGTATGGCCTCATCTCCAAAATGTACTTTCACTGAATATAGACATCTAGGATGACAGTTTTGTTTGACTTAGCACTTATCAGTTTTGTCAAAGTATCTTCAGGCTTTCATGATTTCTGACAAGTACTCTGCATAATTCTTCTTTTTATTCATCTACACATAACATTTCTGGTTCAAATGAACTGCTTGTTCTATGAATTTAATTTTTTTCATCAAATTTATAAAATTTCATTCATTTATTCTCAAATAATTTTTTTGCTTCCACCTTTTTTCCCTTTTATTTCTTGGACTCCTCATACACATATATTGGATCATGTAACATTATTCCACTTGACACTAGTGCTCTGTAAAATTTTTTAATTAACAATTTTAGTATATTTTTATATTCACTATGAAGATAATACAGCAAGTTCATATGTAAAAAAAAATCGCACATTCAGTTTTTCCTATTGTTCACAATTTACACTAATATGGTATGTATATCATGACAAATGAGCCAAAATGGAGCCCCCCTGAAGAAAGACAAATACCATATGATCTTGCTTATAAGAGGAATTTAATGAACAAAATAAGCTGAGGAACAAAACAGAGACACGGAAACATGAACAGACTGATAGCTGACAGAGGGGAGGGGAGAGGAGGATAACGGGAGAAAGAAGGGGAAGGGTCATCTAGGAACAAGTATAAAGAACACGTGGACAAAGCCAAGAATGGGTAGAATTGAGAGTGGGAGGTGGGGGTGGGTAGTGCGGAAGGGGGCAAAGAGGGGAAAATTGGGACAACTAGAATTGAATGAACAAGAATATAAAAAACAAAATTGATATATTATTATTAACTAAGGTTGATACTTTATTCAGTACCCATTAGGCTTTACCTAATGTCCCTTTTTTGTTCCAGGATGCCATGTAGGACACCATATTACATTTAGTCACCATATCTCCTTAGGCTCCTCTTAGCTGTTTCTCAGATTTCCCTTGTTTTCAATAACTTTGCCAAATGTGAGAAGTACCAGTGGGGTATTTCCTAGAATGTCCCTCAATCGGGATTTTGTCTGGTGCTATTCTGATGATTAAACTGAGGTTATGAGGTTTAGGGAAGAGTATCAGAGAGGTGAGCTGTTTTTCTTGCCACATCTTATCGGGGCTACATATCACAGGACATTAGTCTAAATCACCTAGCAAAAGGAACATGCTCGAGGTTTCACCAGAATAAAATTACCACTCTCTTTCCATACACTATTCTTTCAAAGTAAATTGTTAAGGGCAGCCAGAACTCAAAGGAGAGGGGAATTAAACTACAAGTCTTCGAGCGGGGGCTATCAACATAAACTATTTGGAATTTTTCTGTATAGATTTGTCTCTTTTTCCCATTTAGTCAAAAATGTATTTATATAACTTTGAATCCCTAAATATTTATTGTATAGTTTGCATCATAATTGAATGCTACTTTATTGATTTTGTTCATAGTGTTTCAGCTTTGGCCATTAACTTTATTAGTTTCTCTGTCTTTTTGACATGCCCCCAAGATTTACTTTTACAATTTCCTTACTTTCTGGCATTTCAAGATGCTCCAGGTTCATATTGTGTATTTCCTACCTTAATACTATAATCAGCCATTTCTTCAATAAATCCTGGTTTCTTGTATTGGAGAATGATATTGGAAACCAAGATTTGAGTCCTGAGTGTGTTGGTTGTTACCAAAGTGTCATCACTTCTAGGCCATCTCAGCTGACAAGATGAGGAAGTATATGTATGTATATTTAATTGTATAAATGTTTCTATGTGTAGCTACCTATATCCATATTAAGCTAAATATGAATTTATACTGTTGTCTTCAACTCCATTACCATAGATATCATTCTATCTTCTGCCTTGCTTATCTAAAACCTCCCATTCCAACAGTTAGAAACTGAGATCTCAAAATCCATCACCTATTTGCTTAGTTATTCAGCTCCAGTGTAGATGTCAAGTGGTTTCAGAGTTGTTAGACTATACCCCAGTGGAAAACAATGTTATCCAACATAGTGCAGTGTTTATGTGAAACTTGTTTTGCCTTTAGTATTATAGAATCCATTCACTGGGCTGGGGCGGGGGGCAGGGCTGGGAATATAAGACAGAAAACTGTACTTGAACAAGAATTAAATAAAAAATTTAAAAAAGAATCCATTCATATCTACCTTTTCTCCTAACCCTCTTCAGTGAGGTTATTTAATATGCTTGTGATAGTCAGATTCCATTATCACCATCCAAATTTTCTACCTTTGTTTTAGCATATACATATTTTCTTTTGTAGTGTATAATGTTCTGAACATTTTATCCACTTAGTTTCTAATGTCATATGCATATGTTTTAGCTCCAAATTTTCAGATTTTGTTTTCTATTTCTCTCCTCATTATGTTCACATTTTTCTTTAAAATGTAGAGCATACTAACATTCTTTTAAATAGCTCTGTTAAAGCCCCTGTTAGCTAATTACATCATCTCTGATTTCCTCCTGTTTATGGATCGCAGTTTGCTGTTCAGTTTGTTTTACTAGTCAGTTACATAAAGATTTGTGGATTGTGATGTTAAGGATTTTTTTCTCCTTTTTTAGATACTGATTTTAAGGTTTGTTTTTAATCTTTGCTAGGGTGAGTCCAGAGTAACATTTACCATTGAGCTTATTTAGCCTTCTAATGTCTACTGATTGCTTGCAGTGTTAAGTGAGGTCTCTCCACTTTCACTGGTAGGATTTTGAAGATGTTAGAACCCTATGTATAGAAAATTTTAAAACCAACAGTTCTTGATGTCTGGGAACTGGTCTAACACTTATAGCCAGTCCTTAGTGCTTTTAGAAGCTGGCCTGGCACTCACAGTTAAGCCTTATTATTTTCTTGTTGGATAAAATCTTACAGAACACCCATTTCAGACCGTGATAAGGAGAGATAAAACAATGCCATATTATGATTTTTTTCTAAGCACAGAAACAAATAAGATCACTGTGCAATCTCCAAAGTACAATATATCCTTCTCTCTGCTAATATAAGTGAGTGTTACTTGTTTTTTGAATTACAACTTTATATTTGCTCTAGTCTGCTCTCCTTCTATATAAAAATTAATTTGATATCCAGTCATAGAATTGTCATTCTTTTCTGACAGCATTCAATGGAGAGCAAATTACCCAACCAAAGCCCAAATCCTATAATAGGTTCTTTCTAATACTCTCATACTGATACACCCTGGTGGTGTTCATTCTCCCTCAAGCAATAAGTAATAAACTCAGCCTCTTCATCTACTAGTACATTCCTAGAGGGCAGTGATAGTGAGATCTGGAACATTTTCAATGGAAGATTTACAATCAGTCATACTTTCTCTGGTCTCATAGAAGTCATCCTACAAATATGTTGATTAGTAGTCAGCTAAAGATTAAAACTGCTCTTTTCCTGCATAGCTCCATTCCCTGTAACATGGGCAGGAGTGAAAGTTCTGTAGTTGTTTTATAAAATGAAACATACCATATATATCTCTTTGCTATTTATTTTCCCTGCTTCAATCCTTTGAGACATATCAGGTATATTATAAATCAAAATCAACTTCACTGAATTAATATCTAGTTAACACCGTATAGCTATAATGATTATTATGTATGTAATCACCACACATTTACTGAAAATTTGTCTTCAGTGTGCATGTCTGTGCATATAGTAAGTCTTGCCCCTACACATAATGTTGTATTATTCTACAGGGTTTGGCAAATGTAGATTTACAGTTAATACAATACAATAATTATACAATAATAAATAATAGGAATACAAGAATAAACTGTTTCACATACTCACAACTGTAAACCTACTTTTGCCCCCCCATATTTATCCTGACATCCACATGCCTAACAAACTTTTGTTGGGATGCTACTATGTGCCAGGCAGTCAGTATTAAAATGATCATTGTTCCTACTGTTAAACCCATAAAAAAATCAATAACATTGACTATTTCTGAGAAACATACTTTCATTTTCCAGAGCAGACTTTCTGTAACACATATCAAAATTGTAGTTCCACTGTTCTGATAGATCCACTTAAAATGTCTCTAAAATATTTATTTCCCATGTAAATAGTAGTATTTTGAAATCATAAGTTCATACATAGGTCAATTTTATTACTATTAGCATTATGTGACAAATACTAATTATTAGTATTACATGAGAAATTACTACTATGTAAGTAATACTAAATATTAGTATTATGTGAGAAATACTAAATATTAGTATTTTATAAGAAATTAATATTTTTCACATAAATAGTAGTATTTTGAAATTATAAGTTTATACATAGGTCGATTTTATTAGTCTAATTTCAAATTACTTTTTGAAGACAGTCTGTAATTGGGAGAGTCAGATCTGGTTGCCTGATACATTTTATTTTCTAATACCCAATTTGTGGTCTTGATGGGAGCAATGTGCTGTCAGTTGTTTTGGAGAATAGGTAGGATGTGGTTACATGGAACAAATAAAGGGGAAACTAAAGCAAAGAACCTTGAAACTTTTTAAAAAAGATTTTACTTATTTATCATTAGAGAGGAAGGGAAGGAAAGAGGGAGAGAAATATCAATGTATGGTTGCCTCTTGTGCATTCCCGCTGGAAACTGACCGACAACCCAGTCATGTGCCCTGACTGGGAATCGAACCACAATCCCCTGGTTCACAGGCCCACGCTCAATCCACTGAGCTACACCAGGCAAGGCCAGAACCTTGAAACTTTGATCAAAGAAACACAATCACATATTTTCAGAGTAGTCAACAGCTTTGCACTGAGATGAGAGAGAACTGCATATAAAGAACCAAAAAAGAATTATAGTATTTTCTTCTTTCTTAGAAATGTCTTCTCTGTGCTACCTAAGTCAAAGAGATGGCAAGTTTAGAAAAAGGAAAACTAGTGCCTTTGATTAGTGGAAAACAGGTAGTTCTTTCTCACTAGAGAATAAAGGAAAAAAAGCAGGGGTGTTTAATGTGAAACTGGCTTTGAAACCTAAACTACAATCATAATTCATAGTTTAGTGTATTTAAACTGCAATTTTTTAGAACTTCTAACATTATTCCTTATAGTATATGTTTATTGTGGTAATGAAAATTTAGGGCTTTTTGAAAAAAAAACCTTAAAAAGAATATTTGAGTAGATCTGTGTTAATATCCACCTCAGTTAATTATTTGCCACACAATTTCCTTTCCAGTTTACAATATCCTGATTTGATATTGTTTAATATATTGGGAGTGGAGATATATTTGAAAATGTGAAGGAGGATAGTAAGTAGAAAAGAATATAATGAGATAAATTCTTTCTTCAGGCAATGTGATATACTAAGCAATACAAACAGGCTATCATTTTTAAGCATTACTATGTGCTAGGCAGACCATAGCTTTAAGCAATATTCATTTTTCCCCAGCTTTACTGAGATATAATTCACATGTAATGTTGGGTAAGTTTAAGGTGTACAACACGTTGATTTGATACATTTATATTCTAAAATGATTACCACCATAGTCTCAGCTAACATCTTCATCAACCCACATGGTTAGCATTTTTTTTTTGTAGTGAGAACATTTATGATCTACTCTCTTAGTAACTTTCAAGTATACAATATAGTACTATTAACTGCATCACCATGCTGTATATTAGATCCCAAGAACTTATTCATCTTATTACTGGAAGTTTCTACCTTATAACTAATATCTCTCCATTTCATCCACACCCAGCCTATGGTTACCACCACTCTACTCTCTGTTTCTAGCAAGTTCACCTTCTTAAGATTCCACGTATACATGCGATCATACCATAGTTGTCTTTCTCTGTCTCACATATTTCACTTACCATAATGGTCTCAAGGGTCATCCCTGTTGTCATAAATGGCAAGATTGCCTCTTTTCTCATAGCTGAATAATATTCCACTATATATTCATATATATATATATATATATATATATATATATATATATATATATCACATTTTAGGTCATCTGTTTTTTTTGTTTGTTTCTTTTGCTTAAAAAGCATTTTGCACTATGCTTTTTAATCCTCAGACTAGCTCTATGAGTTCGATATTCTTATTGTCTCTCATTGCACACATGATGTTACTGAGGCTCACAGAGGTTTTGGTAGCTTATCTAAGGCCAGGCAGCTAGTAAAAGATAAAGCTAGGTTTCAAATTCAGATCTGTGTGGATACTTCATCTTAATTCTTTTCTCCTATGTTCTATTGCCTCACTATGGACTCTGTAAAGTTCTTAGTCTCTTCAGAGGGAATAATTATTTCATATCATTAGCTTCCACTGAATGTTCTCAGGAGAAACATTTTACACAATGAATATAACTTCTGGTCCTAAGTCTAGGGGTTGACACCCTGATTTGGGGAGTCCATTTTCCTAATTTTGTTGTTCACTTTGGAAATTAATGTCAGTTAGATGAGGCAAGGCATAGAGAGTCTAAAGACCCCCCTTAATATCAGTTCCATCGCTGATTGCTCTGGTACTCTCTATCCAAGGGCAAGAAAGAAGGCTTCTATTATGCAAGATCAATGATGAAATCTTTCCCAGTGTCCCATCATTTTCATAGGTTTCAATCTCCTCCACTCTAAAGGACAAAAAACAATTGTGCCAAATGCTATATAAGCTTGAGATAACAAAATAAATGTCATTTTCCCTGAGGAGTTGTTCACAGTCCATTAAAATAAACAGACAATAAAACAAATAATTAAAACAGATGGACATGGTCTATGAAAGACAAATTTTTAGTAGAATTTAGAAGAAAGAATGAGTAATTTGGTAAGGAAAAAATCACAGAAGGCTTCAAAGAGAAGGTGAAGTTTAACACAGATCTTAAATGATACTAATGGTAATGAAAATAAAAATATTTCTGAGTATTTGCTACGTATAAACCCCCCTGGTAAATGCTTTATATGCATTATTTTCTTTAATCCTACCAGCAAAATTATAAGTTAGTTACTATTATGATTGTTTTATACACACAAAGACACACATTCAGTAAAGGAATTCAGTCTTATGATTCTTCATTTATTAATTAATAAATATTGTTTCGGGAGCTGTTCCAGATTGCTGGTCTTTAGCCAGGGCTGATTTTGTCCCATAGGGGATGTTTGGCAAAGTCGTGAGATATTTGGGCGTTTGTTGCTGGCATCTAGGGAGTAGAAGGCAAGAAGAACTGCTAAATATCCTGTAATGCACAGGACAGCATTCCACAATAACCAGCTGTCTGACCCAAAATGTCAATAGTTGTTCAACAAATCCTATTGACAGTGGAAAACCCTGTTTCAAACACTTAAGGTATAGCAGGGAAACAATAGTGCTGAGATAATTATCTACACTCTTGTAGGTAGAGGAAAGATAAAGAAAATTTTAAAAAACTATATATAATCTATGAAAACTATATAATCAGTTAAAGGCAAATATTAAAATTTCCAAGTACATGTTCTCTAAAGAGATATCTAAAGCATAAATGCCAAAAGCAAAGGGATGAAAAACAGAAAATAAATTCTAACCAAAAGAAAAAGAATTAGAGCTATATTATATAAAACATAATAGATTACAAGGTAAAAAGCATCACTTGAGTAATAAAGTATCTCTATGTGAGCTACATTAGGGTAAGGGTGTTTTTTTTTTCTGTTTAGTCACTGAACCAAGAACAGTGCTTGGTACATAGTAAATCCTTGCTAAATATAAAGTAGATGTTAAACAAATGAATGAATTTCATAATCATAAAAGATTTCATTCACCTGGAAGATATGACAATTTCAAATGTTTCTGCACCTAATAAGATATTTACCAAATATGTAAATAAAAATTTGACAGACTATAGGGAGAAAAAGATATCACAATTAGAATGAGAGGTTTTGGTATATCTCTTTGGATAACTGACAGATGGATCAGTCTGAGTAATCAAGTTATTACTGAATGTTTATTGAGAAGGGCTCTCAGATTTACCAGTAAGAAAATGAGGAAGGCAAGTTAAGGCAGGAGAACAAAGTATGCAACACTCTTGCAAACTGGGCTCAGCTAATCCAATTTGAAAGTCTGGAGTTGAATAGTCAGGGTGGTCCCAAACTAGGGCAATGGGGCTGGGATTTCATATCCCTGTATTAGTCAGTTTTTGGCTATGGATTCCCCCCTAGAAAGAGCATAATCATTGGGAAGCCTATTTTTTGTAGCCACATTAATCACTACTCTCTACTTCTTGCATCTGCTTGGGGTTCTTAGCTGCTCTCTAGGCCTTAGCAGCCTATTGGGACCAGATGCCCACTATAGCTTAAAGCTCAACGGGACTCTTACTATGTACTTGTTAGAAGTGTACCTTTTGGAAACCAAAGCTTCTAAATCTGCAGAGCCTACAGTTAAAATCATCTGGCCATCTCATAGGCAGGCCATTTCACATTTCTCATGAGTTAAAGTATACATAGGACACTTTCTTTTTCGCACAAACTGTATGATCAGGTGCATAACTCAAAACTCTGTCCATCATGAGTACTGTTCCTCATAGATGTCTTGCAAGGTCATCTCTTAGTAGATTGCAATACAGAAAAAGTACATTTTTTGGCTTTATCCACATACTGGTTATAATAGTTTGTTAGAGCTGTTGTGACAAAATACCACAGACTTGGTGGCTTGGAAAATAAAAATGTATTTCCTCTCTGCTCTGAAGTCCAGAAGTCTAATATCAAGTTGTTGGCATGATTGTCTTTCTGAGGACTTTCTGCTTGGTTTGTAGATAGTGTTTTCTCTCTGTATCTTCACAGGATCTTCCATCTGTATGTGTCCATGTCCTAATCTCCTTATAAAGGATATCAGTCATATTGGATTAGGGCCCAACTTAACACTACCTTTTTATAACTTAATTATCACTTTAAAGACTCTGTCCCCAAATATAGTGACATTCTGAGGTACTGAGAGTTAGGGTCCCCCAAAATTCAACATATACAATTTTGGGAAAACATACTTTAGCCCATAATACCAGATAACCAGTAAGCCAAGCTAATCACTTTTTCATTTCTGTCAGCTCATCATACAAGGACTCCCATGTGATTGTGAATTGAAGGGAAGGCACTATTGCAACACTAGAGGATGGCATGAGGACCTGGACCACCTCCTTGTGCAGCTTACTGTTGCACTCTGAGCCTGTTCAATATTGCTCTTGAATGTATTACTTCAGTTTTACAGTGGATTCCTGCTGGGTCTGCCTGTCTAGATACATGTCATGCCAGGTCTGTGTACATGGAACATTTTCAAAGATAGATCATATGGTAGTACACAAAATAAGCCTCAACAAATTCAAGAAAAGTGTTGTCAAGAAACATGTATAAGGGACACATGGACAAAGCCAAAGTGGGGTAGAAGCGAGGGTGGGAGGTGGGGATGGCTGGGGTTGCAGGGAGTGGTGGAGGAAAAATGGAGACAACTGTACTTGAACAATAATTTAAAAAGAAGAAAAAGAAAGAAAATTGAAATCACAATCAAGCATGTGCTCAGATGACAATGGATTGAAACTAGAAACCAACCTTAAGGAAAAAACTCAAAAACATTCAAATACATGGAGACTCAAATACATCAGACCTTCTAGGTTGGAAAGTCCGTTCATAATGGGCAGCTATGGCTTTAAGATCACTTGAAATTCAATGATTAGATACTCTGACTCTACCCCCCAGTAGCTTAGCACATCACCAGCTGATTTTTCAAAGGGTTTATACTTCTCTGTTGCAAATGGCATAACCTTAAGACTGGGATCTGAGTGGGGAGTCACAGTATTCACTACACCAGCCAACACTGAGTGGAGCATAATGCTAGTTGGAGATAATGTTCACAATTCTTGCCATGACATTTGAGATATTCCAAATCTGCAGTGTGTCTAATTAGAGATTTCTTGCAACTCTAAAATTATTTGACAAATTCTACTGCACTAATCATCTAATCTGTGATCAATCCAAATGGGAATATTTGCTGTTCAATTATCTTGGCTCCTACTTCTGCCTGTTTTACATTGTTTCTCCCGCCTTTAATCCTTTATTCTCCTGCCTTCTCCCCATGTTTAATTACTGGCCCCTAAAATGCCAGCATTACTAGTCCCTAAATCCTTTCTTATTGCCCCTGATCTGTCTTCCCTGAATTATAATGCCACTTCATCTTACATGTCCCTTGTTTTATACTTATTTTGTGGTTATCTGTACACGTACACGTGACATGTACTAGATTCTTAGGTCTAAGGTAAAAGATCTAAGTCTGAAAATGCCCCCACAATTAGTAAGTATACAGAAACAAGGAATTTACACCCCTTGAAAAGTTCTAAGTATGCAGCAATGTTTCTAGTCCTCTCCATCATTAGGGAAAGTAGATGCGAGAACAGAGCTGCAGGGAATATGGATGGATCAATACAGGTAGTAAAGCTTGAAGCATAAATGTAAAGGAACAAAATGTGTTAAATGGGATCCTCAAGGGACCCCTTTCTTCTGTGGTGTATATTACCCAGCTTAGTTCTTTATCTCCCATTTGAAAGTACAAGTGCCAGCAGAACTTTCCCTCATATAGGTCATTGGGAACACATTGAGCGTTATCAGGTGGACTCTATAGAGTAATTACTAAGGCATCAAGTGGTGACAGATTCTTCATATTATCTCTTAAGCCCTCATTATGCCCCAAGGGGCTCATCTGGGTTGGACAGCCCTTTCTGTGACACAGTAGGCGTATTCTAATGCAAAATCAAAGTTAAAATTACAACACAGCTAATAATCAAAGTGTAAAACTTTGCAGAGAAGAGAGAGATAAGGGGGACTATTTTATTTATCAGGTAAGGATCACATAAGGGTAGTTTCTTACAGGTTCCAAAACCTGACTGTGCTAAAATATTGAAAAAATAAAGAATAGATCTTCCAAACAGAAAATCACCAAGAATATTGTGGCACTGAATGACACTCTTGATCAAATAGACTTCATTGGTATATACAGAAACTTTCACCCCCCAAAAAGCAAAATACACATTCGTTTCAAATGCACATAGATCATTTTCAAACATAGACCATATGGTAGGACACAAAACAAGCCTCAACAAATTCAAGAAAATTGAAATCATATCAAACATTTTCTCTGACCACAAGAGCCTAAAACTAGAAACCAACCTCAAGGAAAAAACTCAAAAATGCTCAAATTCATGGAGATTGAATAGCATGCTATTTAAACAATGAATGAGTTAGCAATGAGATCGAGTAAGAACTTAAAAAGTTTCTAGAAATAAGTGAAAATGAACTCACAATAGTCCAAAATTTATGGGACACAGTGAAGGCAGTCATGACAAGAAAGTTCATCGTCATATAGACCTACCTAAAAAAGATAGAAACATTTTAAATAAATAACCTAACCCTACACCTGCAAGAACTGGAGGAACAACAACAAAGAAAGCCCAGAGCAGGCAGAAGGAAGGAAATAACCAAGATCAGAGCAGAAGTAAATGACATAGAGACTAAAAGAACAATTCTAAGAGTCAATAAATATAGAAACTGGTTCTTTGAAAAGATAAAGAAAATTGACAAACTTTCAACCAGAATCATCAAGAAAGGAAAAAGGAGAAGTTACAACCAATACCACAAAAGTGGAAAGGATTGTAAGAAATTACTAAGGACAACTACATGCCAAGAAATTGGACAATCTTGGTGAAATGGACAAATTTCTAGAAACATATAGTCTGCCAAAACTGGATTAAGAAGAAGTAGAAAGCCAGAACAGACCAATAACAGCAGATGAAATTAAAACAGTAATCAAAAAACTCCCAGCACACAAAAGCTCTGGACCTGATGGCTTCTCAGGTGAATTTAGCCAAACATTTAAGGAAGAACCAACTCCTGTCCTTCCAAAAACTTCAAGAAGACAGAAGACTCCCAAACTCTTTTTATAATGCCAGTATAATCCTAATTCCGAAATCAAGTAAAGACACATCAAAGAAAGAAAATGACAGACCAATATCTCTGCTGAACACAGATGCTAAAATCCTCAACAAAATTCTGACAACCTGGATTCAGCAATACATTAAAAAGATCACACACCATGATCAAGTGGAATTCACCTCAGGGATGCAAGGATGGTACAATATTAACAAATCAAGAAATGTAATACACCACATAAAAATGAAGGACAAAAAACACATGGTTATATCAATAGAAGCTAAGAAAGTATTTGATAAAATCCAGCACCCACTTATGATAAAACACTCAGCAAAGTGGGAATAGAGGGAGCATACCTCAACACAATAAAAGCCATATACGAGAACCCTACAGTCAACATCATACTCAACAGGCAAAACCTAAAATCTTCCCCAACAAGATCAGGAAGAAGACAAGGGTGTCCGCTCTCACCACTCTTATTCAACGTAGCACTAGAAGTTGTAACCACAGTGATCAAACAAGAAAAAAATGGCATCATAATTGGGCAGGAAAAGTAAAACTATCATTGTTTGCAGAAGACATGATAGTGTACATAAAAACCCTATAATCTTTACCAAAAAAACTACTCAACTTAATAAGTGAATTTGGCAAAATGGCAAGATACAAAGCCAATATGCAGAAATCAATGGAATTTTCATACACCAACAATGAAATATCAGAAGGAGAAAGTAGGAAAAAATCCCATTTACTATAGAAACAAGAAAAATAAAATACCTAGAAATATACCTAACCAAGGAGGTAAAAGACCTGTACTCAGAAAACTAGACAACTCTAAAGAAAGACATTAAGGAAGTCACAAATAAATGGAAGCATACACCATATGCATCAATTGAAAGAATTAACATCATTAAAATATCCATAGTACCTAAATCAATTTATAGATTCAATGCAATTCCTATTAAAATACCAATGGCAAGTTCTCTCCTGCCTGGCTTCCCATCTCCGCCCCTCCTACCAGTCTGGATGAATGTTACTTTAACTCCTTGGTTGTCCAACTTCCATCCAGGGAGAAGAGGACTTGAGGCAAGGCGGTGGCTGGAGGACCAGGGCTGGTGAGGCAGAGACTGGTGGACGAGACGGTCCCACATTTGCATGTAGATAAACTGGGAGGAACAACTGGGGAGCGAGACAGACCACACAACCTAGGTTGGAAAGCTTGAGGAAATAAAGCCTCAAAACCTCTAATTGAAAAAACATGTTGGGGTTGAGACGGTGAGAGAAACTCCCAGCCTCACAGGAGAGTTCACTGGAAAGACCTGCAGGGTCCTAGAATGTACACAAACCCACCCAACCAGGAATCAGCACCAGAAGGGCCCAATTTTCTTGTGGGTAGTAGGGGAAGTGACTGAGAGCTGGCAAGAACCCAGTAAGTAGCATTATTCCCCCTTGGCCCCCTCCCCAACATATATCACCACAAACCAGTGATGTTGGTTGGCCTGCCCTGATAAATACCTAAAGCTCTGCCCCATACTATGTAAGAGGTGCACCGAGACAAAAAAAAATGGCCCAAATGAGAGAACAGATCAAAGCTCCAGAAAAAATATAACTAAAGGATGAAGAGATAATCAACTTATCAGATGCAGAGTTCAAACACTGGTAATCGGGATGCTCACAGAAATAGTTGAGTGTGGTTGCAAAATACAGCAAAAAGTTAAGGATATGAAATGTGGAATAAAAAAATGTACAGGGAATCAACGGTAGTGGGAAGGAAACCTGGACTCCAATCAACAGTTTGGACCAGAAGGAAGAAATAAACATGCAACCAGAACATAACAAAAAAAAAAAAGATTTCAAAAAAATGAGGAGAGGCTTAGGAGCCCCTGGGACATCTTTAAATGTTCCAACATCCAAATCATAGGGGTGTCAGAAGAAGAAGAGGAGGAGCAAGAAATTGAAAACTTACTTGAAAAAATAATGAGAACTTCCCCAGTCTAGCAAAGGAAATAGACTTCCAGGAAATTCGGGAAACTCAGACAGTTCCAAAGAAGTTGGACCTAAGGAAGCACACACCAAGTTACATCATAATTACATTAACCAAGATTAAAGAGGAGAGAATCTTAAAAAGTAGCAAGAAAAAAGGAAAGAGTTATCTATAAAGGAGTTCTCATAAGACCATCAGCTGATTTCTCAAAAGAAACCCTACATGCAGGAAGGGGCTGGAAAGAAATATTTGAAGTCATGAAAGGCAAGGACCTACATCCAAGATGACTCTACCCAGCAAAGCTTTCATTTAGAATGGAAGGGCAGATAAAGTGCTTCCCAGATAAGGTCAAGTTAAAGGAGTTTATCATCACCAAGCCCTTATTATATGAAATGTTAAAGGGACTCATCTAAGAAAAAGAAGATCAAAAATATGAACAATAAAATGACAACAAACTCACTACTATCAACAACCAAACCTAAAGAAACAAAAACAAAAATGAACAAAGCAAACAACTACAACAGGAACAGAACCATAGAAATGGATTTCACATACAGTGTTATCAGCTGGGAGGGGGAGGTGGGAATGGGGCAAAATGTACAGGGAATAAGAAGCATAAATGGTAGGCAGGAAATAGACATGGGGAGGTTAAGAATAGTATAGGAAATGGAGAAGCCAAAGAACTTATATGTATGAACCATGGACAAGAACTAAGGGGGAGGGGAAGGAGGAGGGGGTGAGTGGGGTTGCTGGGCAAAGGGGAATAAAGGGGGGAAATGGGACAACTGTAATAGTATAATCAAGAAAATATATTTTAAAATATCTGGGATGGGAGTAAAAGACAGAAAACTGTACCTGAACAATAATTAAGTACATTTAAAAACACCAATGGCATATTTCACAGACCTAGAACAAACATTTCAAAAATTTATATGAGCCCTGGCTAGTGTGGCTCAGTAGATTGAGCATGGGCCTATGAATCAAAGGGTCCCCAGTTTGATTCCCAGTCCAGACATGTACCTGAGTTGTGGGCCAGGTCCCCAGTGAGGGTCATGCAGGAGGCAACCACACACTGATGTTTCTCTCCTTTTTCTCCCTCCCTTCTCCTCTATCTAAAAATAAATAAAATGTTTTTTTAAGTATATGAAACCAAAAAAGACCCTGAATAGCCTCAGTAATCTTGAGACAGAAGAACAAAGTAGGAGGGATCACAATACGGGACATCAAACTATATATACTACAAGGCACACAGACGGGTACTGGCATAAGAACAGACACATAGTTCAGTGGAACAGAATAGAGAGCCCAGAAATAAACCCAAGTCTCTGTGGTCAATGAATATTTGACAAAGGGGGTACTAGCATACAATGGAGTAAAGACAGCCTATTCAATAAATGGTTTGGGGAGAAAAAAGTGATCCATGCAAATAAATGAAATTTGACCACCCACTTATAACATATACCAGAATAAACCCAAAATGGATAAATGACTTAAATATAATTTGTGACACCATGAGTCCTCATGGAACACATAGGCAGGAAAGTTTCAGATACCCAACATAGCAATATTTTTGCTGACATATCTCCTAGGGAAAGGGAAATAAAAGGAAAAATAAACAAATGGGACTATATCAAACTAAAAAGCTTCTGCATGGCTAAGTAAAACCTCAGCAAAATGAAAAGAGAATCAACTGTATGGGAGAACATATTTGCCAATGATATTTCGGACAAGGGTTTGATCTCCAAAATATATAAAGAACTCCTACCACTCAACACCAGGAAGACAAACAATCCAACTAAAAAATGGGTAAAGGATCTGAATAGACACTTCTCCAAGGAGACATACAGAGGGCCCAGAGACATATGAAAAGATGCTCAACATCACTAGCCATCAGAGAGATGCAAATTAAAACCACAATGAGATATCACCTCACACCTGTCAGTATGGCTATCATAAACAACAAACAAGTGCTGGCAAGGTTGTGGAGAAATGGGAACCCTAGTACACTGTTGGTGGGCATGCAGACTAGTGTAGTGACTCTGGAAAATGGTATGGAATTTCCTCTGAAAACTGAAAATGGAACTGCCTTTTGACCCAGCAATTCCAGTGCCAGGATTATACCCTAAGATTCCTAAAACACCAACTCAAAAGAACTTATGCACTCCATTGTTCATAGCAACACTATTTACAATAGCCAGGTGCTGGAAACAGCCTAAGTGCCCATCAGTAATTGAACGGATCAAAAAACTATGGTAGATTTACATGATGGAATACTTAACAGCAGAAAGAAAGAAAGAACTTATACCTGTTATAATAGCATGGATGGAACTGGGGAGTATTATGCTAAGTGAAATAAGTCAGGTGGTAGAAGACAATTACCATACTATCTCACTTATAAGAGGAATCTAATGAACAAAATAAACTAATGAGCAAAATAGAACCAGAGGCAAGGAAAGAAGGAACAACTGACAGTGACCAGAGGGGAGGGGAGATAGGGTGAAAAGAAGGGAAAGGATTAGTAAAAAAACATGTATGAATGACCCACAGATATGTACAACAGTATGGGGATTGACTGTGGGAACAGGGGTGAGATGAGTGGAGGAGGTCAAAGGGGAAAAAATTGGGACAACAATAATAATATAACAATTAAAAATGATTAAAAAAGAATAATCAGTCTCAGGGGTCAGGCACATACATGCAAACTAAACTCATGTTGATTACAACACTTGTGCCACTGTAGAAATGAGAATTCTAACTGACTAGTAGACTAGTAACATGGGGTCACATAATAGAATCACAATGTGTATAAACTGAATATTATTTAATTACTATATTTAAATGTTCTAATTCTATAAAGGAAAACACTGAGACAAGGAAAGGGAATGTGTTGTATAGAAGGGTATAAATGTGTTCTAGATGGTAGCAGAACTGGGGACAAAACTCAAAATTTCTGATTTATAAAGCAGTGAAATATGAGTACAACTGCAAGTCATTATCAATGCAACACATATTTATGGGGTCAAGCACAACAGGTCACAGCAGGAAAAAGAGATATGTGGTCTGAGTAAAGCACACTGACATTGTCATTTTCCTGATGAAAGACCAGCAGCTGACTAGCTTTTCTGGGTAGCTCAAGACCTACTTGAAATCTTCTCCAACAGGGATAATAACAGCAAAAGCTCCTTATCAACTTATCCTTTAAGTCGTTTGAAAACCTCTCTTCTCCATATAAGTGCTGACTAGTAGAAATATACTATGAGCTAGATATGCAATTTAATATTTTCCAAAAGCTACAATAAAAACATAGAGAAACCTATGAAATTAATTTTAGTAATATATCTGACTTAACTCAAAATATCTAAATATTATTTCAATATATACTTAATATAAAAGTTTAATGACATATTACAGATTATATTGTTTGTCCCAAGCCTTCAAAATCCAGGGTGTATTTTACACTTAACAACAAATCTCATTCGAATTGACTCCATGTCAAGTATGTGATAATAGCCACTACTTCCAGCTAGTTACTACTGTATTACACATCAAACTCCATAACACATACTAGAAAAATCAGTCCCTTGTATATATCTGAAAAGCTATTAAAATTATAAAAATTGGAAAGTGTTTTTTCGGATGGAGTGCTATGAAACTCCACTGAAGTGTTCCACTTCCCTTGGTTATTCTATACTATGCCTGAGTACACCAGGTCACTGGAAAGGTTAAATAAAAAGAAGCAAAAAGAACATTAAAATAAAATATTATATTAAGCTCAATAGGTTTTTAATAATTTTTGGCCTTCATTTCTTCCAAGTCTTTATAATTAGAATTAAACATTAATTTCACAGTGGCAAGTCAGAACAGATAACAACAGGAATAGAGCCACTTTCTGGTAAGACATTAGGGACTAAACTGTCCATTCCAAATTAGGTGATTTTTCCCCTAATATCACTGTCAAGACTGGTTTTTTGTAAAAAGGATGATCACTTTACATGAAAGGAATTACTAAACAGTTTAGAGGTTGGAAATGCATTACCTAGTTAATAGATGTTCATCACCTGGTTAATAGATGTTCATCCTCTACAACCTTGAAGAAATTCTGCCACAAAATTAAAGTGCAATGTACAATTTATACTTCTGTGCCCAGTGTTGACAATTATTATTCAGCAATATTACAGAATTTTTCAAATGAGAACTTTCTAGAAAAGGTAATAATTTATGGTCTTAGTAATTATAAATAAAAAATAGTACAACAAATTTTAGATCTCAAGAAGATATAGTTTAACATTATAGTAGTTGGTCAGAAGAAGGTAGTTTCTGCAAAATCATTAAGCACCATTCTCTTAAGGATACAGTTTTCCCAACTATGATTCTGCAGAATAAAGTTTGAGGGAGAAATGTAGTACAAACCTTGGGTGTTTCTTGGTTGTTTTTCATGTATCTTGCTTTATGTATTGCCTTTGAAGAGATGTCACTTTTCTTGACCTGAAAAGTTGTAAAACACCTTATTTCATTTCTAGATCTCTGAGGGAAAATTGTTATCTCTAGTTTGCCTACAATTTTATTTGTTTTTATTTTTTAAAGATTTTATTTATTTATTTTTAGAGAGAAGGGAAAGAAGAGGGGAAGAAAGGGAGAGAAACATCAATGTGTAAGAGGTAACACTGATTGGTTGCCTCTTGCACACCCCCAAATGGGAACTGAACCCACAATGCAGGCATGTTTCCTAGCTGAAAATCAAACTGGCAACCTTTCACTTTGTGGGGCCACCACAACCAACTGAGCTATGCCAGTCAGGGCTAGGTTGCCTATAATTTTAAAATGTGATGCTCTAATTACTAAGGTGATAAACAATGGAGGTTCCTATTCCCTATAACCAAAATATTGTACACATAAAGGAAATGCCATAAATTTTATTTTTAATATGTGTATACTTTGAAATAGGAATACCTTTGTTTCTGCAAACCCAAGTATCTGTAATTTAAAGGATGGATAAAAACCTGCCAATGAGCCCTGGCTGGTGTATCTCAGTGGGCTGAGCCCAGGCCTGCGAACCACACGATCGCAGTTCGATCCCCAGTCAGGGCACATGCCTGGGTTGCAGGCCAGTTCCCGGCAAGGGACACAAGATAGGCAACCACACATTGATATTTCTCTCCCTCTCTCCTTCCCTTCCCCTCTAAAGATAAATAAACTTTTAAAAAACCTGCCAATGTTTAATATATATAATATATATAATATATATAATATATATAATATATAATATATAATATATAATACATAATATATAATACATAATATATAATACATAATATATAATACATAATATATAATATATATAAACACACTGTGTAAATTCTGCAATACTCAGTACATTTATCTAGGAGCATCTGCAAATTGGATGGTATCCTAAAGAATATGACCAGGATGTTATATAAGGAAAATTAGACCATGTAATCTGAAGGATGGTCAAGGGAAATGGAGAAAAGCAGGTGAAGATGTCAACTTTAACATAAATGCTAAGAATTCTGAAGAGGGAAATAGACAATACAGTAATCATCGGGAACTTTAATGCCCCACTTTGTACAGTGGATAAAGCATCCCGACAGAAAATCAACATGGAAACAGTGGACTTGAACTATAATTTAAACCAAATAAAGCTAACAGACACATATAGAACATTCCATCAAACAGTGGCAGAACACACATTCTTCTCAAGAGCACATGGAACAGTCTTTGAAATAGATCCTATAATAGGTGACAAAAGAAGTCTTAGTCAATTTAAGAAGACTGAAATCATAGCAAATCCAGATAAGGACACTACAGAAAAAGAAAGTTACAGACCTATATCTTTGATGATCATAGATGTAAAAATTCTCAACAAATTACTAAGAGACAGAATTCAATATCACATAGAAATATCATAATCCTTTATAGATCTATAAAGGACACATGGACAAAATCAAAGTGGAGGTAGGATCAAGGGTGGAAAGTGGGGATGGCTGAGGTTGGAGGAGTAAAGAGGGGGAATATAATAACAATTGTACTTGAACAACAATAAAAAAACTTTAAAAATATCAAGAACCATGATGACGTTGTATTTATTCTTGGGATGAAGCAAGAATTCAATATAAAGAAATCAATAAATGTGATATACCACATAAAGAGAAAGAATACAAACTATATGATCATCTCAATAGATACAGAAGTTGAAGTTGACAAAATTAAATACCATTTTATGATTAAAAGAAACTCTGAACAAATTAGTTGCAGAAGGAATTTACTTCAACATTAACAGAGGCCACATATGACCATGCAGCTAATACCATAAACAAGAATGAAAAGCTGCAAGTTTTTCTTCTAAGATGAGGAACAAGACAAAGATATTCACTCTCATCAGTTAAATACCACATGCTATTGGAAGTCCTAGTCAGAGAAGTTAGGCAAGAAAAGGAAAGAAAGACATCCAAATCAGAAAGGAAAAAGTTCAGTTGTCTCTGCAGAAGACATGATTTTGTGTAGAGAGAGCCCTCAGGACTCACCAAAAACATTGTCAGAACTAGTAAACAATTTAGTAAAGTTGCAGGGCTCAAAATTGACATACAATTGTATTGCTATACACTAACAACAAACTATTCAAAGAGAAATTAAGAAAACATTCTCTATTGACTGGTTTCAGGAGAGAAATACCTTTGTCAGCCCTGCTGGTATACTGAAGTTTAGTCAGACCTTTTATATTGATACAACTATTCCACACTTCTTGTTTCCTCTTGCAAGGGAGGGGAATTCTTAGCATTGCATGACTTCTTTCACTGGGTAATTCCAGGCCAAGTGCTGACAGCCTCCTGTTTGCTTTCCCTAGGGTGGTGCTGCCTGCTCAAGTTTGTGTGCTCTTTTTCAAATCCTGCAGTCAGGCCAGCTTTCTGTGCATGCTCACTAGACATCTACAAAAACTTGCACTGGAGGTCCTCAAGTGCATGCAGAAGGAGACTGCCACTTTCGGGGGGTGGGGGGCGTGAAGTACACAGAGCATTGGGGTTGCCTGTGGGCCTGTTGGGGAAATCCACAGGGGAGACATCCCCAGTGACTTGCAGATAGGCTTCCTCATGAAGTCTGAAGCACTTAGTAGGATCCACATCCTCGCGATGCTTCCAGAGAACCCTGGTTGCAGTTCTTCCAGTTCCTTCTGACCATCCAGTTGTGAGGCACATCTGTTTTTTCTGGACAAGATGAAAAATAACTGAGCTTCTTTGGCAGTGTCCTGCAAAGCTGAGGAAGCTGAATGCTGACTCACAGGCTCTCATTTTTCCCTGTGGCAGAAACAGCAGGCCAAGTTCTCTCTTGGCACTGAGCTGTGCTACCTTGCAGGAGAGGAGATAGAGGTAAAGTGAAACAGTTTCTCTTATCCTCTTCAGTGTTTCCAATCTCAGGAATGCTTGCCCCAACAGTGTTGTAGAATGTTTCTGCTGGACTCCTAGATTTCCACAAAGGGATTCTTGACTGTGATTGTCAAAATAGGTATGTTTTGATGGGAAGATGGTAGAAAACTCCTATTCTCTCATTTTGTTGTTGTCATGCAAGGATTTGGAAGTTTAAAGTTAAATCTTGCTAATGGTGCTTCTTGAGTAGCAAAAGAATGCCTTCTAAGCTTTTATGTGGTGCTTCAGGGCAGTGAAGTGACCCTCCTGGGAGATATAAAAACCATGGAGCTCAGGGCTCCATGAATCTAACAGATTTTTGTGTCTGCCATCACTTTGGGCATGTGTTCCTTCAGACTAACTGAAAGGAGACATTCAGAAGCTTCCCTACCTCATATATCTCCTATGCCTATCCTGTCCTCCTATCTTCTTTATCTTAATGAAGTTTATGAGTAGAAACAATAGATATCCATAAATTTTATTTTAAGCCATCCTCAAACCTGCTCTGGTCTTCATTCACCAGAGCCTAAGGTATTTTTTCATGGGAAACGATGCAATTGTTAAGAATGATGTTAAAGGAATCTTAAATTGTTATCGCAAACTCCTATGACATATTATATCCAAAAAGCAATCAGTAAAGAGCATCATAGAATGAGATATTATTAAATTATAGCTATATATTTAGACACATACATAAAAACAATAAAAGAAAAAAGTATACCAGCTTGTTCACAAGTTTCATTCCCGGAAGCAAAATTGTGTTTATTTTCCTTTTTGAAGTCTTATGCATTTGCTACATTTATAGCAATTAATATGTATTACTTTGGTAATCAGAAAAAAGTATGCTATGTCACAAATATAATTAAATAATGAACAATGAATGCCATAAACTTAATTTATTTTTATGGTAGTTTCTTAATTAGTCCACTTTTTTCCAACAATATGAAAGAAAATTTCAACTGGGTTTGATGAGAATGATAACAGCCTACAGGGGAGGGTAAGTATTGTTTCATTTTCTATTTTTAATAATGGTATCATGGATGATTTCCTATTTCTGATTATAAAACTAACATAAGTTGAACTTTTCTAGGAATACAATTCACATATATGAGTTTAAATACATAAAATTAAAACTCTTATTTTAAACACATAAATAATTCAGACTAAAATAATTCAGGACAGTACATTTAAATCCTTAAGATTAAACCTTTTAATTTAAATAATGAAAATATATCATTTCCATTAAAATATTTTCTTATTGGACAATGCAGCATTGTTCCTACAATAGAAAAACTAATAAACTGATGACCTAGATCTGCTAAATATCTCACTGTGAATTGGACAAGTCAGATTTATCTCTTTATCTTGTATTTGAATATGAACAGAAGTTTATATAGGTAATATATGACTCTAAAGAGCAGCCGTCTAAAATACATTACCATTCAAAGTTTATTCCTTGAGCAAGATATATTTTCCTCATGTGTAAAATAAGGGAGTTAGAATAAATGACCTATGATGACAGTTTAATGGGCAGCTGTCACCCTACATATACACCAGCTCCATGAATGAACCTGGGTTAACATGTCACTCCTTTCCTATGCAGAGTTTCAAAATATTAAAGAATGCACTTGTCCTTGTGAAGGAATACCTTTCACTAATCTGGCCCAATGACCTTGTTAAAATATCCTTACAATTTTTTTTGCTTTATTGCAGTTTTTGCACATTTTTTCTTGTTGTTCAAATACAGTCGTCTCCATTATCACCTCACCACTGCCCTCCACCCCAGCCATTCCCACCTCCCATCCTTAATCCTACCCTCCTTTGTCTTTGTCCATGGATCCTTTATACATGTTCCCAACAACCTTTCCCAATTTCCACCCCCATCATTCCCTCCCACTTCCCCTCTGGTTACTACTGTCAGATTGCTCTTAATTCCAATGTCTCTGGTTATATTTTGCTTGCTTGTTTGTTTTGTTGATTAGGTTCCACTTAAAAGTGAGATCATATGGTATTTGTCTTTCACTGCCTGGCTTACTTCACTTAGCATAATGCTCTCCAGTTCCATCCATGCCATTGCAAAGGGTAGTAGCTCCTTCTTTCTTTCTGCTGTGTAGTATTCCATTGTATAAATGTACCATGGTTTTTTATCCATTCATTTACTGATGGGCACTTAGGTTGCTTCTAGCCCTTGAGTATTGTTAATTGTGCTACGATGAACATTGGGGTGCATAGATGCTTTTCAATTAGTGTTTCAGGATTATTAGGCTGTAGTCCCAGCAGTGGAATTGCTGGGACAAAAGGCAGTTTCATTTGTAGTTTTCTGAGGAAACTCCATACTGTTTTCCACAGTGGCTGCACCCGTCTGTATTCCCACCAGCAGTTCACTAGGGTTCCCTTTTCTCCACAACCTTGACAGCACATGCTGTTTGTTGGTTTGTTTATCATGGCCATTCTCACTAGTGTGAAGTGGTATCTCATTGTGGTTTTAATTTGCATATCTCTGATAGCTAGTGAGGCAGAGCATCCTTTTAGATATCTCTGGGCCCTCTGTATGTCCTCCTTGGAGCAAAGTTTGTCTAGGCCTTTTGCCCATTTTTTTAATTGGATTGTTTATCTTCCTGGAGTGGAATTGTGTGAGTTCTTTATATATTTTGGATATCAAACCCTTGTCCGAGGTATCATTTGCAAATATATTTTCCATGTTGTTGAACCAACCTTTTCATTTTGCTGATGTTTTCTTTAGCTGTGCAGAAGCTTTCTATTTTGATGAAGTTCCATTTGTTTATTCTTTCCTTTATGTCCCTTGTCCTAGGGGGATATATAGGTGAAAATGTTGCTGCGTGGAATGTCTGAGATTCTCCTGCCGATGTTCTCTAGGACTTTTATGCTATCACAACCTATATTTAAGTCTTGTATCCATCTTGAGTTTATTTTTATATATAGTGTAAATTGGTGATCGAGTTTCATTGTTTTTGTATGTCACTGTCCAGATCTCTCAATATCATTTGTTGAAAAGGCTATTTTTACTCCATTTTATGCTTCTTTCCCCTTTGTCAAATATTAATTGACCGTAGAGACTTGGGTTTATTACTGGGCTCTCCATTCTGTTCTATCTGGCAATACATTAAAAAGAGCATACACCACAACCAAGTGGGATTCATCCCAGGGATGCAAGGATGGTACAATATTTGCAAATCAATAAATGTAATACATCACATAAACAAAGGGGAAGACAAAAATCACATGATCCTATCAATAGATGCAGAAAAAGCATTTGATAAGGTAAATAAATTACCCATTTATGATAAAAACACTCAGCAGAGTGGGAATAGAGGGAGCATTCCTCAGAATAATAAAGTCCATATATGAGAGACATACAGCTGACATGCTTGACGGGGAAAAACTAAAAGCCTTCCCACTAAGATCTGGAACAAGACAAGCATGTCTGCTTTTACCACTTCTATTCAGCGTAGCTGTGGAATTCCTAGCCACAGTGATCAAACAAGAAAAAGAAATAAAAGGCATCCAAATTGGAAAGGAGAAAGCAATACTGTCATTGTTTGCAGAAGACATGACAGTGTACATAGAAAACCCTACAGACTCCTCTAAGAAACTTTTCAAGCTAACAAGTGAATTCAGCAAAACAGCCAGATACAAAGTCAATGCTCAGAAGTGAAAGGCATTTTTGTACACCAACAATGAAATATCAGAAACATAAATCAGGGAAAATTGCACATTTGATATAGCAGCAAGAAAATAAAGTACCTAGGAATAAACCTAACAAAGGAGGTAAAAGTCCTGGACTCAGAAATCTGCACTACACTGAAGAAAGACATTAGGAAAGACACAAACAAAATATCCCTACAATTTTAAAGCATACCAGCCTTATGCATAGGAACACCTCCTGCTCCATAGAGACTATAATTCCCTTTAAAGAATCCCTGAAATGAATGTTCTGTCACTTGCAATCTCACCAATACTTGAAAGGGTTTTTCAGGTACCATGACCTTAAGGAGCTTTTTTTTTTTACATCTAGATGTACTAATTCATATCACCCTTTATATTTTAGTTTTGTAGAAAATTTTATACAGAGGCTTCATTTACAAGTAAAGGATTATATTCTGTTTTTGAGAAGTATCTAAATATTGTACCATTTACCACTTTTCATGTTATCAAAATATGCTATGTTTTGTTTTGATTTCTGTATAACAAAACTAAAACTGAAATCCACAAATATAGATTTTAAATAATTACATCTAAGTGAACCTATCATCAGTAAGTAATCCTATAATCCTATTGCGACACCAATAAAATTAACATTTTTCCATTTAAAATGTTTCCCAGAACAAGAGGCCAATACTTCCAAATGTATTTTATTAGTTATTTCAAAAATTAATTTAGAATTTCAAACACTTCCTCATAAAGTCATATTACCTATAATTTAGTGAATTTATTATAATTAACATCACCACTATGACATTCAAAAAAACTGATAAATGACTATTTCTTTAGCATTTTCCCAATAAAAGCTAAAATGTACAGTTTTATCCCTCTCATATATGATTTTTCTTTCTAGCTTATTCCCGTAAACAAAGTCTTTAATCTTCCATTGTTTGACAGATAATCTAATTTTGATACTATATTTCTTTTTCTTTATTATATAACTCTTACCACCTCATTATTCCTTAAACCATATATTCAAATGTAATCAATTTATTTAAAGAGTTCAATGTTATCATAATGGTAAATAGTTATTGTACTGTTGGATGTTTTTCTAATGGTTAAATAAAACACTTCTTGATTGCTAAACATTAATTTTAGTAAGCATGTAAATTATTTTAGCCTACCAATTTCAAATTTCCTGTAATAACAAGTCCCTGCCTGCCTAGATTTGAGGGGCACTAGGACCAATAATTTTGAGGCTAGGGACACCAGATCTAAGACATAAGAGCTTTTGAAACCCTTCCTCAATTTTGTCCAGAAACTATTATAGTGTAGAGCCTAAACACACTGTACGGAGAGGCTATAACATCCAGAAGGAGTGGCCAAATAAGGCTAGGTTAAACAACAAAGGGTTGATCTAGCTTTAAAGGTACCAACATGTCTCTGGCAAATGCTGGGGCAAGTATGCCTCAGGCTCTAACAATTGGTAAGGCACGCACCAAACAGTACTGCAAAATAAACTTTTGAAGTCAAGTCCTTGAGACTACTTTGCAGACTTGATGAAAATGATATCAGATTAAGGTCAGATGCCTTGCTCTGCTAACCACTTTTGCTGCTTGGTGAGTCTTGTTTTGTTCTTTGTATTTAATTCCTCATCGTCAGTGCTCAGTCATTATCATGGGCACATACATAAGACTCAGCCATAAGCAAGTCTGATGCTGTTGCAATAGCTGCCATTACAGTGAAT
Source organism: Sturnira hondurensis (assembly GCF_014824575.4). NCBI lineage: Eukaryota > Metazoa > Chordata > Mammalia > Chiroptera > Phyllostomidae > Sturnira > Sturnira hondurensis. The sequence continues at coordinate 1,973,638 of NW_028080118.1, read as the reverse complement.
CTATCTCTGTGTGTGTGTGTGTGTGTGTGTGTGTGTGTGTGTGTCCCCTCACACTTGTTCATTACTTTTAGAGAGACAGGAAGGGAAAGAGAGAAATATTGCTGTGAGAGAGAAACATCAATTGGTTGTCTCCCATATGCACCTGGACTGGGGATTGGACATGCCCAGACCAGGGATCAAACCCACAACCCAGGTATGCACCCTGAATGGGAACTGAACCCACAACCTTTCAGTTATGGGATGACACTCCAACCAACTGAGCCACACCAGCCAGGGCACAATGAAAATCTCTTTAAACCCAAATCCGAAGGTCCTTCCATGGCCTACTTATTTCAAGTGATATACAAAAGCAGTTCTAACATTTATCAAATGCTAGATATATAGTAGACAAAGAGGTACTGCCCAGATCATTCTTCAGGGAAAGACATGCAGCCCACCTACTGGAAGTGTGACAGCCCACATTCTCCAGCTGTCAGTTCCTTCAGGGTCTGCCTCAGTTGTAGAGCATCACCTCCACTGAAGTAAAGCCCATAGCAGCCTACATCAGGTACCAGGGCTGATATGGAGGTGATACTCTCTCCAGAGCTGCCAATAAGGTTGGATGAGATTTTTTTGAGCCTTCATTGAACTTTAATTACTTCCTCTCCCAACCCTGCTCCTTCTCCTTTCATCTCACAGCTATTGATCTCAATAAATATCATAAGCTCCAAACCCTCAATCTCAGAGTCCATTTTTGGAGATCCTAAATTAAAGCAATGTATTCATGAAGGCAGCAAGAAGAGCTAACACAGTCTAATATCCTAATACTTTCTTTAATAATATATTCTAAGTAGGACTGCAGTATTAGTCCCAAACTAAAGCATATATGATAGTTTAACAAAATACTTTGCAATCATGTAATACATGTCAAGGACCTACCACTAATTCATTGATTTAACAATACTTATTGAACACCCAGTGTCTAAATCAATTATTGCTGCAGGAATACTGCATGACAAATAACCCTAATATCTCAAAGGCAGGCAAAAATATTAATTTCCTCACTCACAGCTCTGGAAGTCAGTTGGGGCAGAATTGATTCAGGCTGCAGAATGATTTCAAGTCAGCTTCACAATGTTTCTCAGACTAGCATGCAGGCTAAAGAGAGAGAGCAGTTAGTTGGATCATGTTCTTCTCATGGCAATGGCAGTGGACAAGAAGATAAGCCCACCTTTGAAAGTAGATTTCAAACCTGTGCTCACATCACATCTGCAAACATTTCATTTATCAAGGTAAGTAAATGGTGAAGACCAAATAAAATGGGTGGATAAGTAAAACCCACCCATTGACCATAAGGTAAGGATAAGGACATGGATGTGTAATACTACTACAGTTGACTGAATAATTAGGACCAGTATTTCAATCTACCACATCTGCTACATATCAAGAGTTGTAATAAGCACTGAGGATACAGCAGTGCTCCAAAAGACAAACCCACTGAACATCTAGATTTTTTTGCACATCTAGATTTTAAATTGCAGGAGGAGCATTAAAAACAATGAGAAAATTACAAATGTTAGCAGTAGAATCAGTGGTGGATAGATGTGTGTTCACTTTAAATTATTTTAAATTATGTTTTATTCTTTAAAATGATTGTAGTGAAATGTTGGGGAAAAAGTAAAGTAGGTTAAGGAGTTTAACAAAGTGGAGTGTATTTGTGATATTTTGGGAATAATGATCAGTGAGCTATTTATCAGGAGGTAACATTTGAACACAGACCTGACTGATCTGAAGGATGGATCCAAATGTAAATCTGGGGGAAACACTTTCCAGAAGAAGGAGTAGCACATTGAAAGGACTTGAAGATCAGAGGTAACTAACTCAGTGTGTTCTAGAAACAGCAAGAATGCCAGAATTAGAAGACTAGAAGTGAATGACCCCAGAGTATTCTTAGCAACCTAATCACATGGAGTCCTTTGGCCATGAGAGCGACTTTGCATTTTATTTTAAATATCATGAGTAGAATTACAATGTTTTCATTTAAACAGATAGTGGGCATGTGTAAACATTTTATTAACTTCATTAATCAGGAAACCAATTTCAAAGAAAGAAGAGCCAGTTCAAAAATTACGTGACAAACAAGGATTTATATAGTCAGGCAGAAAAAAAAATTCCTAAGATTGCTAAGTTACATATATGAGGTCTGTCTGGAAAAACTCCAGCCATTTTCAATGTAGCAAGAACAGTTTGCATGACATTGATGTAAACTGGCAGCCAAGGAGAGTGGGCTGGAATGCATATGGCACAAACAATGACAACTTCACTGTTCTAGTCAGTGGGGGCAGTAGATGCCATTGAGTGAGCATGTGTACTGTGTGACTGTTACATTCAAAATGACTGAGTGAGTAGAGCAACGGATCTGCATCAAAGTTCATGTTAAGCTTGAACATTTCTTTGTGGATACTATTCGGATGATTCAGAGGGCTCCAGCTTGGGCAACTGGAGATTTGCAGCCTCATCATAACAATGTGCCCGCTTATGCATCACGTCTCATGCAGAGTTTTTTAGTGAAACATCAAACCACCCAGGTGATTCAGCCCCCCTACAGTCCAGATTTGGCACCCTGGAACTTCTGACTTTTCCCAAAACTAAAATCACCTTTGAAAGGGAAGAGATTTCATACCATCAATGAGATTGGGAAAAATATGATGGGGCAGCTGATAGAAGAACTGTGTGAGGTCCCAAGGTGACTACTTTGAATGGGACTGAGGTGTCATTGTCCTATGTACAATATTTTTGTATCTTGTATCTTCTTTAATAAATGTCTCTCTTTTTCCTATTACATTGCTGGATATCTTCTGAACAGACCTCATATGTTTGAATATATTTCTGTAGGAAAGTAAAATCATGATTGTTTTGGGTTAATTCTGTACCAGGCTACACAATCCTAACTACTTATCAATATCTACAGGTTAGCTTCTAACCTTCCAGAGCTCTAAACCAATTTCAATGTTAACAGCTGTGGATGATTATTAGTCAAATAAACTTCAACAATAATGCTACACTTAAATGAAAGTATGTGTAACAGGAAAATTAAGCAGGCTTTTTAGAACATACTTTAGCATGATATTTAATAGAAACTAAGATTTTGGTATTTTTCAAGTTTGGGATAAAATTTTCATTCACAAAAGACATGGAAGGTAGCAGAAGGTTGACATAGTATGACTTCGATTTTAAAGGATTTCTCTTTCTGCTGCATGGAGAAGAGACTGCAGGATGCATCAATCGGAACCATTCATCAGAACTGTTACTGTAGACAGCTAATTATCAATAAGGAAAGAAGAAAAGGACATTGTTGAGCACAATCATCCAGGAAGTATATGCCTATTTGCTTCACTCAGAAGCTACGGCTTCACACATTTCAGGGGATCACAGCATTACCCTGCAAAGGATTAACACCCTCTTTTTCCCCCTGTGGTACTGAATTGTTGGGGGGAACAGAGGGTAGGTAAGCACATGTACAATAGAGGTCAAAATGTCCCAAGAGGAGGTGCTTGACCATAAATGCCTGTCAGTCTAACCTGGGAGAGGGATCAATTGGCTAGGGAGTGGACTCATCAGAAGCCCATGGAAGCTTGGGAAGTTGATTAGTTATTTTGAAAAAGTTCCTGGTCCTTTCCAATCACAAGATAATATAATGCCAGGGAAGAAGAGCTCTCTCTCCCTCAGTGACCTGAACTTCCCCCTGCACTCACACACTCTCTCCATAACCATGTGACCTCAGGAACCATGTGGCCCAAGCAGTCATGTGGCCAACAGCCATGCAGACTCCAAACATAGGTGGCAGGTAGGAGCCTGGGTACAGCAGCCTGGGTACAGCAGCCTGGGCACAGCAGTGCAGCAGAAAACACAAGCTAAGCTATCAAGATAGTGAGAAAGGCTGAACTAAACTAAGCTTTAATAAGGCACAGGATCTCTGGACACTGGCCTTTGTTTTGGCCCTGCTAAAGGCACAGGTCAACTCTTTTCACAGCCAGATGGAGCTAAACCAAGGGCAGGTCTTTGTGTTCACTTCAATTTCAGTACATCTTACCACAGAACATACCTCCCATACAGATTTCTGGAATGCTTTCCTTGCAACACTGTAAAATAGCCCCAATTCCACCAGCAACAGATGCCTACCTATCACAGTGGTTCTGATGAGAGGTGAACCTGGATTAAGTTAGGGTTTGTGCAGATGAAAAAAAACATAGAAGGATTCATAATATAATTCTGGCATTGAGTTTTCAGAAATTGCTGATGTGTGCTTTTATCAACATAGGCCCTTTGAAGACTATGACTATTAATAGTTCATAAGGCTTATCAGTGTGGGAAGGGAGGCCAGCTCCAAAGTACCCTCCTTCCCTGATTTATTCAAAATTTTTGCTGGTAATTTATCTTCCCTTTTATGTGATCTCAATGTCAGCACCCCATTTTATTTATTAGATAGTAGTAAATTTCCTCTGGGGTAATGAAAAGCAATGTCTTCTTCAATCCAATAATGTTAAGAAACATGCCTTAATCATATCAATCCTGAAAATTCTTCTCCCTCTTTGACATTATCGAATTTCCCACTCTCCTAGATCAATATCGTCAGATATAAATATAGTATCATTTCTATCATCTTAAGAAAAACCTATACCCCCACTTGCTTGTCCAGGTTCATGCCCATTTCTTTGTATAGTGAAACTCCTAGAAATGGTTGTCATATACTCTTTCTATTTCCTCTTGAACCTAAATAAAGCTTATGCTCCAACCACTCCAAAAAAAAAAATGCTCTTGTCAGGGTCAAAAATGAGTGAGTTGAATTAAAATGCACTATTTATTTCCAAAACCTCTTCTTATTTGACATTTCAGCATCATTTGACTAAGTTGATCATATATATTCTCCTTGATACACTTTCTTCATGTAGTTTCCAGAATACTAAACACTCAGATTCCTTTCCACCTCTGGTTACTCTTTCTCAGTTCCCTTTTTGAGGTCTTTGTCTTCCAGACTTCTGAATGGTACAGTGTGTCCCAGTGACCTTGAAGAGTCTATTAACACTCACATCTTTGGTAGTCTCTTTGCCTCTCATTTAAATAGCATCTATATGTTGATAACTCCAAAATTTATGTCTGAAACCTAGATCCATCCCCTGAACTTTACACTTGGATATTCAAAAGTTGAGTTATAGCTCAACTGAAATGTCTAATAGTAATAATAAATAATAGCAATGATAATAATACAGAAAACTAATCCTTCTATCTTCTATGGTGCTTATTATTTGCAAGACCTTATAAGCACTTTTTAATTAACTCACTTAATCCTCACAACAACCTTATGAAGTACTGTAGTGCAAACCCTGACTTCTGTCTTTGCCTTTTGCAATGCAAGTGCCTGACTTTGGCTTTGATTGCCCAGGAGGCACCCACTTCAAAGGGACACTCACCTCAAAGCCGGCTACCTCAGGTAAACACGTTGTCAGCCACAGGACTAGAGAAAGAACCAGAATGCCTTCCCCCACCCTTCCACAGACTCCTTTGTTTTAGAGATCTTGGTTGGTATCTTATAGCTGACCTTTTAGGCTACTTTTTTTTTCTGTGCTTTACATCCTCACTCTTATATTTTAAATTAATCAACACAGAGTGAGCCAGAGAAACCCTAGGTCCCCACCCTCAACCCCACTAAAAGGAGAACTCCAGCCATGCTCCCTCTCTCTACCCACCCCCACACACAGACCTCACTGTGTGGCCCCATATAATTTTAAGGACTTGTAGTTAAGAAACATGTGTCTTTTCAAAGTTTTCTGATGGTGCCCTGGCTGGTGTGGCTCAGTGAATTGAATGCCATCCTGCAAACCGAAGGGTCACTTGTTCAATTCCCAGTCAGGGCACATGCCTGGGTTGTGGGCCAGGTCCCCAGTAGGGGGTGCAAGAGAGGCAACTACACATTGATGTTTCTTTCCCTCTCTTTTTCCCTCCCTTCCTTTCTCTCTAAAAGAGTAAATAAATAAAATCTTAAAGTTTTCTGATGTTTACTTCTGAGGGGGTCTTGCAATCATAATAAGAACAAAGGCTGGGCCCACTACAATATCAGTTACTGATAGGCTGAAACTGGGACAAAACAGGTATGGACTATTATCAACCTCCATTCAAAGATGAGGAAGCAGGGACACAGACAGATTAAGTAATCTGCTCAAGTCAGGCAGTTATTGAGTAGCCAAGTGAGAATTTGCATTCAGATAGTTTGACTCCAGAATCTGTTCTTTAATTACATGCCATCACTGCCAGTAATGAATGGGCACCGCAAACTTATCATGTCTCAAACTCAGCTCCTATTGCACCCCTACCAGCATGCCCAAATTTTTCTTCCGGAGTTTTCCCCAAATGAGAAAATGGCAACTCCATTTGCTTAGGCAAAAATGTTGATGTTATTCTTAACTCCCCACCACCTCACACAACACACATCTGTTTCATCAGCAAATCCTGTTGACTGTACTTCGAAGTATATCCAGAACCAGACAGCTTCTCAACAACCCCCATTGCTACTATTCTGGTCTAAAACATCATTATCATTGACCTAGAGCACTGCAATAGTGTTCAGTGGGCCCTTTGCTTCCTTCCATATTCGCTCTCCATTTCAAACTCTGCAGTGTATCTTCCTCTTACACACAGTAAAAGCTAGACTCTTTATAATGGTCTATACGTTTCTGTTCATTAATTCAGACTTACCTGTACTGCTCTCCTAGCTATTCCTGGAAAACATAAATAAGCCTTGCTCCTACTTTGGGGCCTCTATAATTGCTGTTCCATCTGCCTAGAATACTCTTAGATATTTGCATGGTTCATTATGCCACATCTTTTATTCAAATGTCATTTTTTCAGTAAAGTTTCCTTCACCACCTTATCTAATTTAAACCCTACCAATCACTGCACAATCCTTCCTACATGCTTTATTTTTTTTCAGATTTTACTTACTTATCTTGTTTATTGCCTATATCCTCCTATAGAATGTAGGTTCTCTGGTAGTAGAAATTTCTGGGCATTTACTTTTATAACCACAGTATCTAGAATACTGTTTGGTGCATTCTTGGCATTCAATAAATATTTGTTGAAACAAATAACTGAATGAAGCCAAATAACTAATTTTTAGCAGTGGGAATTTCTGGCATGAAAATAGGTATGCTGGGTTTTCCCTTGGTTAAGGAGTATGTGACACCTAAGCTATCTTTCTCTTAAAGAGATTTCCTTGAACTTCCGCCAAGATGGAGGCATAGGTGGAAACACTGTGCCTTCTCCCACAACCAAGTTTGAATAAAACAGAAGTTTGGAGAAACAAAGACACAACCAAAGGACAGAAAATTGAATTATACAGAAGTCCGACTACATCTAACCGTTCAACGGGGACGGTAAGAGGGGCGGAGCCAGCAGTGAGCAGGGTCGGGCAGGACAGGGCCCCCGACCCAGGCGCGCAGGCAGACGAGAACCAGTTGGGGTGCGGGGCAGACCGCAGGCACATATTCGCGCACAGTGAGACGGACCACGCAGGCCCCAGGGGGCGAGGGCTGAAGGCTGTGGCACACTCGCGAGCAGTGGGACGAAACGCCTGGGCCAAGTGACGGCAGCAACTGCGGCACCGGTGAGGGCCGTGGTGGCAGGCAGCGGACAGGACGCCATAGTCCCTCTTTGACCCCGCTCCCACATACAGCGTCACAACCCAGCGACTTAGTTGCCCTGCAATACCAGTGAGATCCATTGTCGCTCTTTGACCCCGCCCCCACATACAACGTCACAACCCAGCGATTTAGTTGCCCTGTTCTAGTGAACATTTTAGGGCTCTGATCCTGCTATGGAACAGGCACGAACAACCCGAAAGATGGCACAAGAAGAACTCAAAGTCCCAGAGCCAATAACTCTAAGCGACCAAGAAATTGCCAGCCTCTCAGAAGCACAATTCAGGACACTATTTATCAGGATGCTCACAGAACTGGTAGATTATAGTCACAAATTAGAGGAACAAAGTCACAAATTAGAGGAATATATGAAGGCTAAACTAATTGAAATGAAGGGAGATGCACAGGAAACCAATAGTGATGGAAAGGAAACGGGGACTCAAATCAATGGAATGGACCAGAAGGAAGAACAAAACATCCCACCAGAAAGGAATGAAGAAATGAGAATTCAAAAAAATGAGGAGAGGCTTAGGAACCTCCAGGACATCTTTAAACGTTCCAACATC